>NW_021617166.1:4825-5927 GCF_004785775.1 Grammomys surdaster | reverse complement strand
AGAGGATTACTGGTAAGGATTCCCCAAGCCAACCTCATCACTGACACAACCGTAGGGATTGGGAGCTGAGACAGGTACATGACTCTACAGCCTGGTTGCATGAGGGAGTGTGTCTGACTCTAAACCATTTGCTTTAGTTCTATGAACCACAGGAGAGAATGATTCCTAACTATACCTATCACCAGGGTTTTCAGAACTGAGGCAATACATACAAGGAATGTGGACAGTGCAAAGCCTGGGTGGAATGCACAGTAAGAGCTCAATAAAATGTAACCAGAAGGAGGAAGATTGGGTAAGCAGACAGGGAACTAACTTTGTTAGTTTGTGCCTAACTTTGTTCAGAACCAGAGAAAGGAATGTGTTTCTTTAAATTAAGCACACTCAGACCTGTGTGAGATTCAGAGACGAGTTATTAGCAGTCACACAACGGGCTGGCCATCCCTCCACTACCATGGCCTACTTGCTGAACCACTACAACTCTTCTGCAAAAGATGCTTTGTTTGGGACGTTCTATATCCAATCCATCCCTTGGCCTGGGTGCAGGAGAGAGGCAGGAGGTGATGCCCATACTTAATACTCTTGTCCTTGAACCTGGAATGTAAGCAAGGCCACTTATACAAAACAGCACATTCTGTTTCAGCATAAACTTTCTTTGTAAAGTTCTAAGACTGTTGGGAAAAGCCTCACATCAACAAATTCTTACAAACTCTTATGCCACCAACTTATTTCATGGAATTTAGAAGTTAGCATTTCACCACATAACTCACAAATTCAAAGTTACTCATTGGGAGGGGATTTAAAAGTCTCGGGCCCCTTCTGCCCCTGCCTGGTCCTCTGGGCTGGAGCAGACACAGAGTCGGTCTGCTCCCGTCCTGTTGAGAAACTGAATCCTGAGTCATCCAGGAGCCACTGCACTCAGAGCAGCTGGTAAGAACTCCATCTCACTCCCTAAACCCCAGAGATAGATCGGGGAGCCAGGGACATCCAGGGCACAGCAGCTACCCAAACCCCGCCCCTCCGGAATTCCACTTCCCTTCTGCCCCTGCCTGGTCCTCTGGACTGGAGCAGACACAGAGTTGGTCTGCTCCTGTCCTGTGGAGAA
>NW_021617166.1:2884-4725 GCF_004785775.1 Grammomys surdaster | reverse complement strand
GTCCTGTTGAGAAACTGAATCCTGAGTCATCCAGGAGCCACTGCACTCAGAGCAGCTGGAGCCACTGCACTCAGAGCAGCTGAAACTGAATCCTGAGTCATCGAGGACCCACTGCACTCAGAGCAGAAGGATTTCCAGATCCAAGAGGTGGCCTGAGTCCCAGGAGTTATTCCACCCAGGAGATTAGGAGCATAAGACCACAGAGACCTCTGGACTCTGAGGAGCTCTGCAATAAGCAAGATAACTGGAAATACAGACTCCAGTTTTACACAGTGAGGGCAGGTACCACTAGAGTTAATCAGATGGCGAAAGGCAAGCGCAAGAACATAAGCAACGGAAACCAAAGTTTCTTGGCATCATCAGTGCCCAATTCTCCCAATATAGCAAGCCCTGAACACCCCATCACACCTGAAAAGCAGGATTCAGAATTAAAATCACTTCTCATGATGATGATAGAGGATTATAAGAAGGAATTAAGTAACTCCCTTAAAGAAATACAGGAGAGTACAAGTAAACAGATAGAAGCCCTTAAAGAGGAATCACAGAAATCCCTTAAAGAAATGGAAGAAAACACAAAGAAGGAATTAAACAAAAACATTCAGGATCTGAAACTAGAAATAGAAACAATAAGGAAAGTTCAAAGGGAGACAACCATGGAGATAGAAAACCTAAGAAAGAGATCAGGAGTCACAGACGCAAGCATCACCAACCGAATACAAGAGATAGAAGAGAGAATCTCAAATGCAGAAGATACGGTGGAAAATATTGACACAGTTGTCAAAGAAAATGCAAAATGCAAAAAACTCCTAACTCAAAACATCCAGGAAATCCAGGACACAATGAGAAGACCAAACCTAAGGATAATAGGTATAGATGAGAATGAAGATTCCCAACTTAAAGGGCCAGTAAATATCTTCAACAAAATTATTGAGGAAAACTTCCCTAACCTAAAGAACAAGATGCCCATAAACATACAAGAAGCCTACAGAACACCAAATAGACTAGACCAGAAAAGAAATACCTCCCGTCACATAATAATCAAAACATCAGATGCACAAAACAAAGAAAAAATACTAAAAGCAGTAAGGGAAAAAGGTCAAGTAACATATAAAGGCAGACCTATAAGAATTACACCAGACTTCTCACCAGAGACTATAAAAGCCAGAAGAGCCTGGACTGACATCATACAGACACTAAGAGAACACAATTGCCAGCCCAGATTACTATACCCAGCAAAACTCTCAATCACTATAGATGGTGAAACCAAGATATTCCATGACAAAACCAAATTTGCACAATATCTTCCCACAAACCCAGCACTTCAAAGGATAATTGATGGAAAATGCCAACACAAGGAGGGAAACTACAACCTAGGAAAAGCAAGTAAGTAATCTTCCAACAACCCCCAAAAAAGATACAAACATAACTTTACCTCTAATAACAAAAATAACAGGAAGCAACAATCATTTTTCCTTAATATCTCTTAACATCAATGGTCTCAATTCCCCAATAAAAAGACGCAGACTATCAGACTGGATACACAAACAAGACCCAGAATTTTGCTGCATACAAGAAACGCACCTCAGTGACAAAGACAGACACTACCTCAGAATAAAAGGGTGGAAAACAATTTTCCAAGCCAATGGTCCCAAGAAACAAGCTGGAGTAGCCATTCTAATATCAAATAAAATCGACTTCCATCCAAAATTAATCAAAAAAGATAAGGAAGGACACTTCATACTCATCAAAGGAAAAAGCTACCAAGGTGAACTCTCAATTCTGAACATCTATGCCCCAAATGCAAGGGCACCTACATACATAAAAGAAACTTTACTAAAGCT
>NW_021617166.1:342-2784 GCF_004785775.1 Grammomys surdaster | reverse complement strand
ACACCCCACTCTCAGCAATGGACAGATCATGGAAACAGAAACTAAACCGAGACACTTTGACATTAACAGAAGTTATGAACCGAATGGACTTAACAGACATCTATAGAACATTTCATCCTAAAACAAAAGAATATACCTTTTTCTCAGCACCTCATGGTACCTTCTCCAAAATAGACCATATAATTGGTCACAAAACAAGCCTCTACAGATACAAAAAGATTGAAATAATCCCTTGCATCTTATCAGACCACCACGGACTAAGACTGGTCTTTAATAATGACAAAAACAATGGAAAACCCACGTACACATGGAAACTGAACAACTCTCTACTCAATGATGACTTGGTCAAGGAAGAAATAAAGAAAGAAATAAAAGACTTTTTAGAATTCAATGAAAATGAGGACACATCATACCAAAACTTGTGGGACTCCATGAAGGCAGTGCTAAGAGGAAAGCTCATAGCTCTAAGTGCCTACAAAAAGAAACTGGAAAGAGCACACACTAACAAGTTGACTGCACAACTAAAAGCTCTAGAACAAAAAGAAGCAAATACACCCAGGAGGAGTAGAAGGCAGGAAATAATCAAACTCAGGGCTGAAATCAACCAAATAGAAACAGAAAGAACAATACAAAATATCAATAAAACCAGGAGTTGGTTCTTTGAGAAAATCAACAAGATAGATAAACCCTTAGCCAGATTAACCAGAGGGCACAGAGACAGTATCCAAATTAATAAAATCAGAACTGAAAAGGGAGACATAACAACAGAAACTGAAGAAATTCAAAAAATCATCAGATCCTACTACAAAGGCCTATACTCAACAAAACTGGAAAACCTGGATGAAATGGACAATTTCCTAGACAGATACCAGGTACCGAAGTTAAACCAGGAGCAGATAAACCATCTAAATAGTCCCATAACCCCTCAGGAAATAGCAGCAGTCATCAAAAGCCTCCCCACTAAAAAAAGCCCAGGACCAGATGGTTTTAGTGCTGAATTCTATCAGACCTTCAAGGAAGACCTAATACCAATTCTCTTCAAACTATTCCACAAAATAGAGACAGAAGGAACACTACCCAATTCGTTCTATGAAGCTACAATTACACTCATACCCAAACCCCACAAGGACCCGACAAAGAAAGAGAACTTCAGACCAATCTCCCTTATGAACATCGATGCAAAAATACTCAATAAAATTCTAGCAAACCGAATCCAAGACCACATCAAAACAATCATCCATCATGATCAAGTAGGTTTTATCCCAGGAATGCAGGGATGGTTCAATATTCGGAAATCCATCAATGTAATCCACTATATAAACAAACTTAAAGAAAAAAACCACATGATCATCTCACTAGATGCTGAGAAAGCATTTGACAAAATTCAACATCCCTTCATGATAAAAGTCTTGGAAAGATCAGGAATTCAAGGCCCCTACCTAAACATAGTAAAAGCAATTTACAGCAAACCAGTAGCCAACATCAAGCTAAATGGAGAGAAACTTGAAGCAATCCCACTAAGATCAGGGACTAGACAAGGTTGCCCACTCTCCCCCTACCTATTCAATATAGTACTGGAAGTCTTAGCCAGAGCAATTAGACAGCAAAAAGAAGTCAAAGGGATACAAATAGGAAAGGAAGAAGTCAAAATATCGCTATTTGCAGATGATATGATAGTATACTTAAGTGACCCCCAAACTTCCACCAGAGAACTCCTAAACCTGATAAACAACTTCAGCAAAGTGGCTGGTTATAAAATCAACTCAAACAAATCAGTAGCCTTCCTCTACATGAAAGATAAACAGACTGAAAAAGAAATTAGGGAAATGACACCCTTCACAATAGTTGCAAATAATATAAAATACCTTGGTGTGAATCTAACCAAGCAAGTGAAAGACCTGTATGACAAGAACTTCAAGTCTCTGAAGAAAGAAATTGAAGAAGATCTCAGAAGATGGAAAGATCTCCCATGCTCATGGATTGGCAGGATTAATATAATAAAAATGGCCATCTTGCCAAAAGCAATCTACAGATTCAATGCAATCCCCATTAAAATCCCAACTCAATTCTTCACAGAGTTAGAAAAGGAAATTCTCAAATTCATATGGAATAACAAAAAACCCAGGATAGCGAAAACTATTCTCAACAATAAAAGAACTTCTGGAGGAATTACCATCCCTGACCTCAAGCTGTACTACAGAGCAATAGTGATAAAAACTACCTGGTATTGGTACAGAGACAGGCAGGAAGATCAATGGAATAGAATTGAAGACCCAGAAATGAACCCACACTCCTATGGTCACTTGATCTTTGACAAAGGAGCTAAAACTGTCCAGTGGAAAAAGGACAGCATTTTCAACAAATGGTGCTGGTTCAACTGGAAGACAACATGTAGAAGAATGAAAATTGATCCATTCTTATCCCCTTGTACAAAGCTCAAGT
>NW_021617166.1:0-332 GCF_004785775.1 Grammomys surdaster | reverse complement strand
TGATCCATTCTTATCCCCTTGTACAAAGCTCAAGTCTATGTGGATAAAGGACCTCCACATAAAACCAGATACACTGAAACTAATAGAAGAGAAGGTGGGGAAAAGCCTCGAATACTTGGGCACAGGGGAAAAGTTCCTGAACAGAACTCCAATGGCATATGCTCTAAGATCGAGAATTGACAAATGGGACTTCATAAAATTGCAAAGTTTCTGTAAGGCAAAGGACACTGTCAATAGGACAAAACGACAACCAACAAATTGGGAAAAGATCTTTACCAATCCTTCATCTGATAGAGGGCTAATATCCAATATATACAAAGAACTCAAGAAAT
>NW_021617165.1:0-1410 GCF_004785775.1 Grammomys surdaster | reverse complement strand
ATTATTATCTTACTACTATTGTTATTATTATTATTGTTATTGTTATTGTTATTATTATTGTTATGATTTTCACTCCAGTACGTTTCATAACCCACAGTGTTGTTTGTTGTTAAGAATCATACCATGTGACGTCATATTTTTACAGTTATCATTATGTTATCATTGTTTTAGTATGATACTATGGTTATTGTTATTATCGCTGTTATTTATCATTCTATTACGTTTTATGATCCACAGTGTTATTTGTTATCGTTATTATTATCGTTATTATTGTCATTATTATTGTTAATATTATCGTTATTATTATTATTATGTTCTTGTTCTTGTTATTTTTGTTATCATTATCGTTATTATTATCATTATTATTATTAGGTTATTGTTCTTCTTATTATTGTTATTAGTATTGTTATTATTGCTATTATTATTGTTATTGTTATTATTGTTGTTATTATTATTGTTATTATTATTGTTGTTATTGTTATTATTATTGTTATTATTGTTGTTGTTATTATTATTGTTATTATTATTGTTATTATTGTTGTTATTATTATTGTTATTATTATTGATATTATTATTATTGTTATTATTATTACTGTTATTATTACTGTTATTATTATTGTTATGATTATTGTTATTATTTTCATTCCATTACATTTTATACTGAATATTATTGTTTCTTATTATTATTAATATTGTGTGACATCATATTTTTGTGGCTGTTATTGTTATTATCGTTATTATTAATTATTGTTATGATTTATTTGTTATTGTTTTATCAGTATTTTATCATCACATCATCATCATCATCATCATCACAACATCATCATCTGTTTGTTTCTGATTTCCTATTAATTATGACTGATGACTATTGATTAATCAGTTTCATTTTTTTCTGATTTACTATTATCCATGAATTCTGAATGTTGATTATTCCTGTTCTTTTATTTCTGACTTACTATTATCTATGACTGATGACTATTGTTATTTCAGCTTTGTTTATTTCTCATTTTCTATTAATTATGACTGATGACTATTGATTATTCAGGTAATTTTTTTCAGATTTACCATTATCCACGATGGTGAATATTGATTATTCATGATCATTTATTTCTGATTTACTATTATCAATGATTGGTGATTATTGATCATGTTCATTTATTTCTGACTTACTATTATCTATGACAGATGACTATTGATATTTAAGCTTTGTTTATTTCTGATTTCCTATTAACTTTGACTGATGATTATTGGTCATTCAAGTTCATTCATTTCTGATTAACTATTATCCATGAATGGTGAATATTGATTATTCATGTTCATTTGTTTCTGACTTACTACTATTTATGATTGAAGACTTTTGATACTTCAGTTTTATTTATTTCTACTTTCCCATGAACTCTGACTGATGAC
>NW_021617164.1:0-1012 GCF_004785775.1 Grammomys surdaster | reverse complement strand
TGGAAGGGAGCCACAGCTTTTCTTTTCCTGTGCAAATATAGGCATAATCCTCCCAGAGCATAAATCATGTGTTTTTCATTCTGATGTCAGAATATCCTTAATATAAACAGGCTGTTATAGTTCAGTATTTTTTTCCATAATCCAATGTCTTTTGGCATCTGTGTTCTTTTCATTAGCATTTAAAAATTTTAAGGTTAATAAAGCACTATGTTATCTATATCTGGGGATTTTTGTTGCTCCCTTTTGCCTGTTAAGTATTCCTTTTAAAGTTTGATTGTACCTCTCCATAATCATTTGTCCTGTAGGATTATATGATCTGCCTGTACATATTTTATACTATAATATGTAATAAAAAAACCTGCTTCATCATACTAGAGGCCTATGCCAGACCATTGTCTGTTTTGTCTTGTATGGGTATTCCCAGAATGGCCATAATATCTTCCAAATGTGTAATTACAGAATCAGTCCTTCCTGATGCTAAGCAGTTTCCCATTAAAATCCTGAATATGTGTCTATAGTATGATACATATATTTCAATTTACCAATCTCTGTAAAATGAAAGTCATCCATTTGCCATACATCATTTATTTGGGCACCCTTAGGGTTAGTTCCTGTAGGTAATAGAGTTTGGTTGTAGAATGAGGAAGTAGGACATTGGCTCACATTTCCCTTGGATTGTAGCCAAATGATAGAGAATTCTTTCTTTATACCTTTGCTGTTAACATGTTTTTTTTTTAATGGAATTCCAAAGCCTCTAGTATACTTTGTATCAATAGCTAGTAAGTTACCTCATTACCTTGTGCCAGAGGGCCTGACAAACCTGTATGGGATCTTATGTGCACTATATATAGTTAATGACTCCTATTTCTGATCATTTGTTGTAGCTGAATTGAATGTTGTAGTGAATTAGGAATCGTCCTGTGTAAGTTCAGCAGACTTTATGTGTAAAACAACTCTTTCTGCATATTGAAATCAGTCACTATATTAAGAGACTCTTGAAAAGCTGAAAAAA
>NW_021617163.1:0-2755 GCF_004785775.1 Grammomys surdaster | reverse complement strand
TTACACATAGGTCCCAAACACATGGAAAAGCAATATATCCTGAAGGCTTTTGCCTGTATGTGGGATATATTCTTCTAGCTGGTCTGCCTTGTTGGACCAAAGTGGGGGAAGGAGCGCCTACTCTCATAGACTTAATGTGTCATGGTCTGGGAATACCAGATAAAGGCACACCCACTAAGAGAGGATGAGGAGTGGAGTAGAGAAAGTGTGGGAGGGGTTGAATGGGAGTGGGTCATGAGCTGGATATAATGTTAGTAAGTAAAAATCAATCAATCAAAGAAACAAACAAATAAGAGACTGAAGGCTTCAGATTGTCAATTTGATGCTCTCTTGGAACTCACAGACTTTGCTCTCTATAGAATTTTCTTAGTTGTCATTTTATCAATCTATATTCACTTTGAATTAAAAGTTGTGTAAGGTATATTAGAGTAGATCACGACATGAGGTGTTTTTCCAGTGTGCTTGAGTCCTTGAATATTGCCTTTTTAGTCAACTATACACAAGCAGGGCAGGGCAGCCTCAGGTCTCAGGAGGCAGAGGCTGAAAATTTAGTGTTTCATGGCACTTGCCTACATACAGACTTCTGGCTATTCTGAGCTAAATGAGATTGGCTGCTTCAAAATAACAACACAAAGAAAGTGAGCAAGCAAGCAAGGAAACAAACACACAAAGAACCTTAAGATGAAATGAACACTGAGAAGCCAAGTCAGAAGGGGTGTCCTGATGGGTATAAATGACTTACCTGTTTTGGACACTGCTCTCAGAATCTCAAACCTCAGCAAAGTCAGACAGTCACACCAGACTCCAAGGCTCAAACTGTATTGTGAACCCTTTGAGTTCTTATATACTCCTTCCCCCTCTCACCTGCCCTATGTAGCCACACCTCTCAGGCCAATGCTGTCATCTGATAGGATGTTGAAGACTCCACCCAGCTAATCTTATTTTGAACTAGCTAGAGTGAATCAGATATCCATTAAGAAATGTATACTTTCTCAGATCACAGTCATAATCCAAGCACAGTCAAGATATTTCTCAAACTCTGAGCTCTGTGATGTTTTTGTCTCCCACATTAATTTTCAACCTATTTCTCATGTCTCTCTGGAATGATTTGGTAGCGTGAACTGACAGGTCTCAGTTACAGAGTAGTGCATGGTTATATGAGATAAGGTGTATCCAGTATGATTAGATCTCCAGGCAGGAAAGGGAAGACCCATAAATCAAGGACAATTCAGCAAGTCAGTGTGCAAACACTAAATATATCTGTTTTTTTTCTATCTGTCATTCTTTCTGTTTCTCTCAGTCTCTCTGACTCTGTCTGTCTGTCTGTTTGTGTCTCAATGTCTCTGTCTGATTCTTTCTCTGTCTCTGTGTCTCTGTCTGTCTTGTCTCTCTCTATGTCTGTCTGTGTCTCTCTGTCTCTGTCTCTCTCTCTCTCTCTCATCTATCTTTATATGATTTCATTTGATTTATGTACCTGCTTACCTTTGATTAAATCACTGGAGGAGATGAGTTCATCAATGGTTAGGGACTGTAGGAACAGCTCAGAGCTGCTCATCCACACAATAACATCCACATCAAACACAATAGTGTTTTATTCCTAGCTTCCACATGTCAGCTCATAAACATCTACAACTCCAATTGTAGGAGCTCCGTCACTGTCTTCTACTTTCTGAGGGTAGTACATGCTAACACATAAGCAGAGAAAACGTATATGCCTACAATATTGCAATAACCACTGAATGGGTTTTGGCAGATTTTACTGTGTTATATGCCTTAAATACTTGTAAGGAGCCGCCATTAGAAGATGGTGCTTGTTCCCTCTGTTTGAGGTGGAAAACAACTGCATTCAGGGTCGTAAACACCTGCTGTGAGCCTGCCTTTCTTTCAGATGCAGCTCCTCACCCTCGGAGCAGTATGTAAATGAAGTTCTGCAAGAAGCACCAATTAGACACTTATACACAGTTGTGATAACTATTTAAGCAGCACCCATTTCGGGCTTGGGGTCTTTCGCTTTACAATCAATGGTGTGTTCCCCAATAAAGTGCGTGAGGAAGGATCCTGTTGTTGCCTCATCCTTGCTGGCGAGGTGGGCGTGACAAATACTACTATTTTGTGAGGCACAGAAAGGCTGATCTCTCTTTGTTCAAAGTACTGCATGGTCTCTCTGGAGAGTTCACAGACAGCACTACACAAAGACAACCTAACATAAAATAAACAAAGATCAAAGAAAACAGAGTACACAGTGTGTACATTTCACACTTAAACCACATCACATCACAGGAAGAAGCAGAGAGATTTCAATGGTTTTGACACCTGTCTGTATAAGATATTTTTCATTAACTAGATTGAAATAGTTCCTTTTGAAAAAGCCCAAAAAATTGAGACAGCCTTGATAGCCAAGAGCCCATTAACTAAACGAGTCTGACTCCCTGAGTTTTATGTATTCCTTAATATAGGAGCTTTTTATATACTGCTTTTTAAATTGATTTTTAAATTGAGGAAGAGCCTCTCAGTCTAGCTGAGGTGATCTCAAAGTCCAATTAGCAACAATCCTCCTGCCTCAACATTCTACTCAGTAGGCTAGCAGTTGTGAGCCAACACGCGTGGTGAGTTTTCTTTACATGTGATGTGCATGGTTCTGAGTGGGTACCACATGACCTTTACTCAGTTCCTGACACTAGACATACACACAAGTCCTCCTAAAAGTGTCTTCTGAAAATTTGTGACAACCATTTTGTCACAAATGCACATTATC
>NW_021617162.1:0-2300 GCF_004785775.1 Grammomys surdaster | reverse complement strand
TTTTTCTGTGGAGACCACATAATGTGTGAAATATGTGCTGCCTACTGTACCCTTTTTGATTTCAGGGTTCCATCCTACCATTAGAGAAGAAGAGTTTGTCCATGGACCTGTCCTCTAAAACTGCATCCATGTCACTGATACATCCTGGAAGCTAACACCATAGTGTATCCAAGATCACTGTTGCCTTGGGCCCACCAGCAGCCATCATGGTGACCATTATACCTACAGAGGTCCTACCTGCACAGGAAAGTATGATGATGTCCACAGTGTATGAATGTAGCCCCTCTGTAGGCCATGCATTACATAAGATCCTAACTGCCACCATAATGGCTACTGATACAAATGATCTAACCTTACAGATACCTGCCAACTGTAACTATTTTGATGTTGAGGGTCCATCCTGCAACTAGAGAAGAGGTTTCTGTCCAATTTTGACTTTTCAGTGAAACTATGATGACAATGATAACTCCATGGTAAGAAACATTATGGTATATTCCCAATCCATGCTGCCACAGGCTGCATGATGTTAATTATTTCTAGTCCCACAAAAGACAAGGATGATTGTATTAGTCATTCCACCTACCAGTGAAAGCAAGTTTATGCCAGTGCTATTTGTTGTCACCAGCAATAAGATGAAGTCCTTCATTGCTATTGTTATTCCACCTGCCACAGAAACTATGGCAAGATCCCTGATGCATGCTTACATCCATTGCTATAGACAACATCACATATAATATCATGTATACTACCACCAAAAGTGGTATTTATGTTAGTGATCGATCCTATGACTCAAGAAGAGATTTATGACCATAACCTCTTTCACTCTCAGTATATGCTGATGTCACTGAGATTCTTGACAATATATATGATGGTATAACTCAAGATTCAAGCTGCCATAGGCAACCTTCTTGTCAGTGTTCCTTCCAGTCACTGGAAGCTATACTAATATCACACAATCCAAATTGCCTTAAGAAATTATGTTACTTTCCATTATTCATACTGCCAACAAAAACCAGGTTGATACACATAGTCATTGTTGCTTCTGAAGGAATTAATATCAAGTGCAGAGCTGTAGCTCATTCATGGGAGTAAGTCCTGTTGGGCTGAGTTATGGTTCCCGCATGTCTGCCATGGCTCAGAGATACAGAAGCACAAGAATTTGACTGAATACCCTCTATCCAGTGCCAGGTGGGTGCTGGGCTGAGAAGCAGCAGGGCTTTGCCCGGGAATATCTCAGCCTGAAGTCCATAGGGGCAGAGCTCCTCAATGGAGGTGTCTGGGCTGAAGCAGCTGACCAGGAGGCCTGTTGTCTCTGTCTCTGGGCTCCTAGGCACTGCTGAGAATGGCAGAAGAACTGAGACTTGAGGGCATACAGGCTTGACCAACCCACAGCCAAGAACGGTGAGAGGGAGAACTCTGGTGGCTCACCGTGAGGTGGGTGATTCTTGGTTGCCAGGACTCGCTTGGCTGGGTGGTCTAGCTTGCTTGAGTTGGTGGCCTTCCCAGTGGCGACTACACAGACAAGTCTTCTAGTGGGAGATTAAACAGCAGCTCAGTAGTCAAAAGCCCTTCTCCATGGTTCCCCAAGGAGGGGGACGTTCCGTTCCAAAGACATGAGGCAGTCCATGTTTTAAAAGGTTTATTGTCATGGCAGAAAGTAGATTAGCTGTAACCCCACGTACACCTCAGGGCAGACCTGAGTTAAATAGGGAGGGAGGAGTGTCTGGGAAGGAATGCTTAATTGGCTATGCCCTCTTGTCTTTAGGTATCTCATTAATATGGAGGTCTCTCAAGGCTTGAGGCCTGTATTCATGCCCTCTACCTGTCCTAGGTGACATAAACCTCTCTTTAGGAGAGGCTGTAGGGACATTGTATTACATGACTGAAAGGCGTGGATCAATGGAAGCCTTTGGCCTTGTGTCAGGAGCCTGGAGTCTAGAAGTGTGATGAAATGTATGCCATCCCTTGCAGGGTCTCTGGCCACCTCTAGCCATTGCTCCACCAGAAACCAAGCTAACCTTTCATGGTCCCACAGTCAAGGAGCCCTATGGAAACCAGGTTATATTCTGGAGTTTATGGTCAATACTGGTGCCTGAGGTCATGTTTTGATGTGTTCTGAGATATGTTATATTGAGGTCCATAAACCTTGATGGCAGTGTGCCTTTCCTAGCCTTGAGCAGACTGAATAGACCTTGCTTGCCACACAAGACCTTGACACCTAGGTGAAGTCATCTGCTTTGTTTATATTTACATCTTCCTTCAGGACCTTAACACCTGAGTGAAGTGAGCAGCTTTGTGAA
>NW_021617161.1:0-1400 GCF_004785775.1 Grammomys surdaster | reverse complement strand
AATGTAAAGTGCTTTTCTGCTGGAATCTAGCAACTTTCTTGGATGTGCCATATGAATCAATGTAGTATACATGAACGGATGTTACAAGTGTTTATGCTTTAAAGCATACACAGGTACTAACTGAAATGTCACATGTAACATTGTTTAAGTCTCTTCAGCTGTATTGTACTTGCCTTTAGTTCTGGAAGTCCAAATGCTTTGCAAGGCGCGTATCTTTACTGTAGGTTTGTTCAATACATTGTATAGTGGTTTTTTGCTGGAATATAGCAACTTCTTGGACATTCCATATGAAACAATGAAATATATGTGGCTGGATGGTATACGTGTATAAGCTTTATAGGAAACACAAGTCCTAACTGAAATATCATATATAACTTTGTTTAAGTCTTTTGAGCTGTATTGTACTTGCTTTTAGCTATGGAAGTATGAATGCTTTAAAATGTGCATATCTTTACTGTAGGTTTATTCAATACATTGTGTAGTGCTTTTATGCTGGAATCTAGCAATCTTCTTGGACATAACGTAGGAAACAATTAAATATACATGGCAGTATGGTACAAGTGTTTACACTTCAGAGCAAACACACATCCTAACTGAAATGCGACAAGTAACATGATTTCATTGTTTTCAGTGGTGTTGTACTTGGCATTACCTCTGGAAGTACAAATGCTTTGTAATACGAATATCTTTACCCTAGGCTTTTTCAATACGTTGTATAGTGCTTTTCTGCTGGAATCTATCAACTTACTTGGACATGGTATATGAAACAATGAAACATACGATAATTCAGTTAGGACTTGTGTTTCCTAAAAAGCTTATACACCTATACCATTCAGCCAGGTATATTTCACTGTTTAATTTGGAATGTTCAAGGAAGTTGCTATTTTCCAGCAGAAAAGCACTGTACAACCTATTGAACAAACCCACAGTAAAGATATGCGTATTGCAATGCATTCATACTTCCAGAGCTAAAGGCATGTTAAATACAGCTGAAAAGACTTAAACAATGTTACATGTGATATTTCAGTTAGGACTTGTGTTTGCTTTAAACCATACACACTTGTACCATCCGTTCATGTATACTACATTGATTCATGTTACATGTGACATTTCAGTTAGGACGTCTGTTTGGTTTAAAGCATAAACACTAGAATCATCAGGCCATGTATCTAAAATAGTTTTATATGGCATGTCCAAGAAAGTTGCTAGATTCCAGCAGAAAAGCACTATACAACTTATTGATCAACTTAGTCTAAAATGCATTGCAATGCATTCGTACTTCCAGAGTAAAAGGCAAGTACAATACAGCTGCAAAGACTTAAACTATATTATATGTGACACTTCAATTAGGACTTGTCTTTGCTTTAAACCATAAACACTTTTACCGTCTGGCCATGTAT
>NW_021617160.1:0-1213 GCF_004785775.1 Grammomys surdaster | reverse complement strand
TTCCAGCACTAAGAAGGCAGGGACAGGTGGATCTCAGTCAGTTTGAGACCAGGCTGGTCAATATAGGAAGTTCTAGGTCAGAGAGATACTCTTCATTAAAAAGAAAAAAAAAATCACCAACTATTGGACTTAGGTCAGGGACCCCTACAGAATAGTTAAGGGAAGAACTGAAGGAGCTGAAGGCGATGGCAACCCCATAGGAAGAACAACAGTGTCAACTAACTCAGACCCCTCAGAACTCTCAGAGACTAAGCCACCAACCAAAGAGCATACATGGGCTGGTTCGAGGCCCCTGGCACATGTGTAACAGAGGACAGCCTTGTCTGGGCTCAGTGGGAGAAGATGCCCTTAATCCTGTAGAAACTTGATGCTCCAGGGGAGGGGAATGCTGGCAGGGGTGAGGGGTGAGGAGTGAGGGGTAAGGGGTGAGGGGTGAGGGGTGGTGGTGAACAGGAAGAGGGGCAACATTTGGAATGCAAATAAATCAAATTTGTTTAATAAAAAATAAATTAAAAAGAAAAAGAAAAGAACTCCAACGTTAACAGCTGCTGCTTATCAATCCCTGTGGCTAGAAGAGCATGAGCAAGCAGAAGGGTGTCCATGGATTCCTGGAGTGCCTTGTACCTTCGGTGGATCTACTTTCCCTGAGGTGATGGAAATTACACCTGGAAATGGCAGCACCTCTGGCCCTGTGATGTGGAGCAAGAGCACCATCAATCTAGTCCTCCATTTTGTCTTGAGGTCTCCCCTTGGAGAGTAGCTGGAACCTCTAGCCTTGTCCTTTGCCCTGAAGGGACTCAAAAGGATATTGACAATGTGCTTTTCCTAGAAACTAGCCTATTGCTGGCGTGGCTTGCACAAGACTTACTAAAAACTAGAACTTTTTTTTTTTTTTTAAATCCTGGCTGATGCTGTAGTCAGTCTTGTCACACTTGTACCTGTCCCCCAACCCCCACCAACCCACCCACACAGACACTTCCTAGCTTTGTTCAGCAGAGAAGATTCTGGTGTGTTGGTGCAATGCTGTGGTCTCATGACCCATGGACTCTGGTGGGAAGGGAGAACTCTCTTTGGACCAGCATGTTCAAACAGTGGGTGGGGATCAAGAGATAGCAAAAACAAGGGGTCTGTGGGCTGAATTTCTTGCTGTGACCCAAACAGGTTTCCCAGGAGAGCTGTGATTGGTGGGCTTGTGAATCCTATTGAATCAGCT
>NW_021617159.1:0-1148 GCF_004785775.1 Grammomys surdaster | reverse complement strand
AGAAGAAGAAGAAGAAGAAGAAGAAGAAGAAGAAGAAGAAGAAGAAGGCTCATATTGATCCAGTTCACTGCTGCTGCTCTTCTTAGTTGGAATCTCATGGTACTGACATCCCCAATACACTGGAGTCTTCCCCTGAAACTAGGCTTCACCAATAGCTTCTTATATGGTCTCTTCATGGTGCTAAGCCTCAAAGTCTTTGCATAATCCCTTCAGTCCTGGTACATCAATAGTAACTGAGGATGCACCTTCACCAATGACCTTCCAAGGCCTCTCACGGAGACAAGCCTCAGCTTTCCTCACCTTTTCCTTTCAAAAGCAGTATTAATTGGGTGTTTTGTACACATTACCAAGGTCTTCATCACCACTAATTGTTTAGCTCTAGCTAACTACCTTTAATTGTCCTGGTAGTCTCCTTCTCTTCCTGACTATAAAGCCAGAGCTAAATGGCCAAACCTGCCAAGTTCTGCTGCTTACAGGATCTGGAATTTGTTTCATTTATTATTTTATTACTGGCTTTGGCATTTCCAACTGTTTCACTGCCTAAGTTTGGCTGTACTGGGTCTTACTCTGTAGATTGATCTTGAACTCACAGATCCCCAGACTTGTCTCTGGGGATTAAAGGTGTGTACCACCATACCTGGATTTAAGCTTTTCTTGAGCTAGATCTTGCTCTGTCTCACACTGGCCTTTAACTCAGAGATCTTCATGGCTTTATCTCCTGGGATCAAAGGTGTGCACCACTATCCCTGGATCAAATTTACTTGGTAAAATCTTGCCCCAAGGTCACCACTCCCTTAATACAATTAAATATTCTTGAATACAGGTTTCAGAGCCATTTGATTTCCTGGTGCCCCATTAATACTCAAACTCTATGTTTTATATTTTTTCTTTCTAAGCTTGCTTATTCAAAACATGCTTCATAAGACTTTACCAGAGAGCGAAGTCTATGATGGACATTTCTGAGACTTCCTTTGTGAATGCAATTAATCTGAGTCTCTTCCCTTCAGCCACAGGCAAACTCTTCAGATAGAGCAAAGAGGAAATATGGTCTTTATGAAAATAGTACAAAACAGTCTCTATACCACATACTGAAGTTCTCCACTGAAACATCTTAGACCACTTTCACACTTGCAACACACTCATGTATT
>NW_021617158.1:0-2103 GCF_004785775.1 Grammomys surdaster | reverse complement strand
CAAGAGCTCAGGCAGTGTTTACTGCAGACCTGGACCTACATAGCTGAGGTCCTGAAATGTGTGACTCTCCCCCATGTCATATAAAAGCTCTCACCTGGAGCCCTGTTATCTGACACTAGAGGCTAAGCAATATTCCCATCTGTACAAGAGGTGTTTGGATCTCTTCTGGTGTGTCCTAACCTTGAAGTATCCAGATCAGCGTTCTCTAAAGGATGGTCATGAATTGCCCTACCCAGATAGGGTTTTCCAGCGGATGGAGGCAGGCTCCATCAGAGCCTGAGCATAAGGTATACAGAGCCCCCTGCTCACTTGGACCACACACCTCTGCCCACCATGCCCATGTGCATATGTCGTGATCATCCTCTACTTGGGAGTTCTCCGTGAGGGCCCATGGGAGAGCTGGACAAAGAGAGACCAGACCTCTGACTGCTGCTTCTACAGAGCCCCAAGCACATCTCTACCTTTCTGGAGACACAGTTGGACATGTATCCTGAAGATTTTTGCCAGTCCTGTTACTTTAGCTGTCTGAAAATTTGAACTAAATTCAATGCTGTGTATTAGTCCTTTTTATTAGTGTTCTTTTCTATGTTAAATTGTTTCTTGCTCATACAAAGCAAATGCATTTTAAATGGTTGGCATACTTAGTAAGTGGGAGAAATAGAGCCCAAATGCAGAGACTAAAAAGACAATAGTAAGTATTCTTTATATTGTTAGGGTTAATATTTACTTGAAGAATCTGTTTTTTATTTTGTGGGAACTTGATTATCCCTAAGGAGAAGCCTAAGTTGGATAAGAAAAATAAAAATAGCACTTTATTTAAAATTTACAAAATTCAAAGTGATACATTAAAAAATTAATGGAAAATGTATGGGTTAAAGTAAAACTCTGGAAGCTGTGGGTAGGAGATGGCTTTCCCCAGGGAGATGTCACTAAGGCAGGGCACACAATGAGGAAATCTTTGGCAGAGCGTGTTGTTTTCAGAAGACTCTGTGTTTCTGATTAATGTAGAAGGCGAATGATCATCATGTTCGTACATTTAGGTATGTTATAAACACTCGGGTCAGATCATGGTCCATGAAGGAGGCTGTGTGAACACTTCTGAAAGCTTATGAGGAAACTCCAAGCATCTTATAACCTCTGTTCATCCACAGCATGGCTGTGCTTGACATTTGCTTCTGTGCCCCTTCCAGGTGTGACAAATAGGAGTGGGTTAGTCTCACATTACTCATTTTTTGGATGGAATGTAGGTGATGCTTCCAAGCACTGGTTGTTCTTTTGACTCTATACAGTCTGAACTCATGTGACCTTGCCCTTGTGGTTGTATACAACTTCCACTCAAGTAAACTTTGCTCACATGACTCCAGACTATAAATTGTCTGATGCTCTGAATAAAGATGGTTATTGCACTGGGCATTGTGGTGCATGCCTATAATCCCAGCACGTGGGAGGCAGAGACAGGAGGATCTCTATGAGTTCAAGGCCAGCTTGGTCTACAAAGTGAGTATTCAATAGCCAGGACTTGTTATCCAGAGAAATCATGTCTCTAAAAACAAAACAAAACAAAACAAAACAAAACAAAACAGCAGCAGCAACAACAACAACACAAAGATGGCCATTGCATGAAGTTTTAGTTCACATCACTTTTAGCCTATGCTTTCCCAGGTTTATGCCTCCGCTAGAGCACTAACACACTTGAAAGACATTTTGAAATAGTGCTACTTATTTATAGGTCACAGAAGAAGGACCTATTACAGCTGACCTTATTGACTTCTATCCTCTGAAATAGACTCAGGGATGTGAGCATCCTAATTTAGACATCACTTTTTGCCCCTGAATAAACAACATAGAAGAGGGTATGAGTTGTGGGTCTGCATTCTGTCTTTCTTCTGGGATGCTGGATGCTGACCAGGGAGACACAGTGCAGGTGGACTTGGCTACATTTCTTCCTCACCACCATCGGGGTACCAGGCTGGTGTCAACACCTGCTCAGGGAGGTGGAACACAACCTAAGATGGGATCCCCAGACATGGTGACAAATGACACAGGCTGGGCCCAAGGCTGGTTCTCAAACTCCAGGGCACCAGACTCTTCTGGGAACCTCAA
>NW_021617157.1:0-4436 GCF_004785775.1 Grammomys surdaster | reverse complement strand
GAAGTGTGTTTGGTTTACAGCAGAAACACTTGAACCACCCGGCCATGTATCTTTCATGGTTTCATATGGAATGTCCAAGTAAGTTGCTAGATTCCAGAAGAAGAGCACATTAGAACGAATTGAGCAACACTAATGTAAGGATAAGCGCAATTCAGCACATTCTTACTTGCAGAGCTAAAGGCAAGTACAACAGAGCTGAAAACACCTAAATCATGTTACATGTGACATTTCAGTTTGGAAGTATGTTTGGTTTACATAAGAAACACTTGTACTACCGGGCCATGTGTCTTTCAATGTTTCATATGCAATGTCCAAGTTAGATGTTAGATTCCAGCAGAAAAGCACATTAGAAGGAATTGAACAACACTAGTATAAAGATAAGCACAATTCAGCACATTCTTACTTGCAGAGCTAAAGGCAAGTACAACACAGCTGAAAACACGTAAATCCTGTTACCTGTGACATTTCAGTTAGGAAGGGTCTTTCGTTTACAGCAGAAAGATTTGTACCACCCGGCCATGTATTTTACATTGTTTCATATGGAATGTCCAAGTAAGTTGCTAGATTCCAGCAGAAAAGCACATTTGATTGTATTGTACAACACTAATATAAAAATAAGCACAATTCATCACATTCTTACTTGCAGAGCTAAAGGCAAGTACAACAGAGCTGAAAACACGTAAATCATGTTACATGTGACATTTCAGTTAGGAAGTGTGTTTGGTTTACAGCAGAAATACTTGTACCACCCGGCCATGTATCTTACATTGTTTCATAAGAAATGTCCCAGTAAGTTGCTAGATCCCAGCAGAAAAGCACATTTGAACATATTGAACAACACTAATGTAGAGGTAAGTGCAATTCAGCATATTCTTACTTGCAGAGCTAAAGGCAAGTACAACACAGCTGAAAACACCTAAATCATGTTACATGTGACATTTCAGTTTGGAAGTATGTTCGGTTTACAGAAGAAACATTTGTACTACCGGGCCATGTGTCTTTCAATGTTTCATATGCAATGTCCAAGTTAGATGTTAGATTCAAGCAGAAAAGCACATTAGAAGGAATTGAACAACACTAATATAAAGATAAGCACAATTCAGCACATTCTTACTTGCAGAGCTAAAGGCAAGTACAACACAGCTGAAAACACGTAAATCATGTTACATGTGACATTTCAGTTATGAAGTGTGTTTGGTTTACAGCAGAAACACTTATATCACCCTGCCATGTATCTTTCATTGTTTCATATGGAATGTCCAAGTAAATTGCTAGATTCCAGCAGAAGAGCTCATTAGAACAATTTGAGCAACACTAATGTAAGGATAAGCGCAATTCAGCACATTCTTACTTGCAGAGCTAAAGGCAAGTACAACACAGCTGAAAACACCTAAATCATGTTACATGTGACATTTCAGTTTGGAAGTATGTTTGGTTTACAGAAGAAACATTTGTACTACCGGGCCATGTGTCTTTCAATGTTTCATATGCAATGTCCAAGTTAGATGTTAGATTCAAGCAGAAAAGCACATTAGAAGGAATTGAACAACACTAATATAAAGATAAGCACAATTCAGCACATTCTTACTTGCAGAGCTAAAGGCAAGTACAGCAGAGCTGAAAACACCTAAATCATGTTATATGTGACATTTCAGTTAGGAAGTGTGTTTGGTTTACAGCAGAAACACTTGTAACACACGGCCATGTATCTTACATTGTTTCAGATGGAATGTCCAAGTAAGTTGCTAGATTCCAGCAGAAAAGCACATTTGAACTTATGGAACAACCCTAATGTAAAAATAAGCGCAATTCAGCACATTCTTACTTGCAGAGCTAAAGGCAAGTACAACAGAGCTGAAAACACCTAAATCATGTTACATGTGACATTTCAGTTAGGAAGTGTCTTTGGTTTACAGCAGAAACCCTTGTACCACCCGCCCATGTATCTTTCTTGGTTTCTTATGGAATATCCAAGAAAGTGGCTAGATTCCAGCAGAAAAGCACATTTGAACATATTGAACAACACTAATGTAAATGTAAGTGTAATTAAGCAACTTTGGAATGCAAAGCTAAAGGCAAGTACAACACAGCTGAAAACATCTAAATCATGTTACATGTGACATTTCATTTAGGAAGTGTGCTTGGTTTACAGCAGAAACACTTGTACCACCCAGCCATGTATCTTTCATGGTTTCATATGGAATGTCCAAGTAAGTTGCTAGATTCCAGCAGAAAAGCACATTAGAACGTATTGAACAACCCTAATGTAAAAATAAAAGCAATTCAGCACATTCTTCCTTGCAGAGCTAAAGGCAAGTACAACAGAGCTGAAAACACCTAAATCCTGTTACCTGTGACATTTCTGTTAGGAAGGGTCTTTGGTTTACAGCAGAAAGATTTGTACCACCCGGCCATGTATCTTACATTGTTTCATATGGAATGTCCAAGTAAGTTGCTAGATTCCAGCACAAAAGCACATTTGAACATATTGAACAACACTAATGTAGAGGTAAGTGCAATTCAGCATATTCTTACTTGCAGAGCTAAAGGCAAGTACAACACAGCTGAAAACACCTAAATCATGTTACATGTGACATTTCAGTTTGGAAGTATGTTTGGTTTACAGAAGAAACACTTGTACTACCGGGCCATGTGTCTTTCAATGTTTCATATGCAATGTCCAAGTTAGATGTTAGATTCCAGCAGAAAAGCACATTAGAACGAATTGAACAACACTAATATAAAGATAAGCACAATTCAGCACATTCTACTTGCAAAGGTAAATGCAAGTACAACAGAGCTGAAAACACCTAAATCATGTTACATATGACATTTCTGTTAGGATGTGTGTTTAGTTTACAGCATTAACACTTGTACCACCCGGCCATGTATCTTTCATGGTTTGATATGGAATGTCCAAGTAAGTTTCTAGATTCCAGCAGAAAAGCACATTAGAACGTATTGAACAACCCTAATGTAAAGATATGCGCAATTCAGCACATTCTTACTTGCAGACCTAAAGGAAAGTACAACAGAGCTGATAACACCTAAGTCATGTTACCTGTGACATTTCAGTTAGGAAGTGTGTTTGGTTTACAGCAGAAACACTTGTGACACCCAGCCATGTATCTTTCATGGTTTCATATGGAATGTCCAAGTAAGTTGCTAGATTCCAGCAGAAAGCACAATTGAACATATTCAACTACACTAATGTAAATGTAAGCGCAATTCAGCACATTCTTACTTGCAGAGCTAAAGGCAATTACAACAGAGCTGAAAACACCTAAATCATGTTAAATGTTTCATTTCAGTTAGGAAGTGTGTTTGGTTTACAGCAGAAACACTTATAACACCCTGCCATGTATCTTTAATTGTTTCATATGTAATGTCCAAGTAAATTGCTAGATTCCAGCAGAAGAGCTCATTAGAACGATTTGAGCAACGCTAATGTAAGGATAAGGGCAATTCAGCACATTCTTAATTGCAGAGCTAAAGGCAAGTACAGCAGAGCTGAAAACACCTAAATCATGTTATATGTGACATTTCAGTTAGGAAGTGTATTTGGTTTACAGCAGAAACACTTGTAACACACGGCCATGTATCTTACATTGTTTCAGATGGAATGTCCAAGTAAGTTGCTAGATTCCAGCAGAAAAGCACATTTGAACATATTGAACAACACTAATGTAGTGGTGAGTGTAATTCAGCACAGTCTTACTTGCAGAGCTAAAGGCAAGTACAACAGAGCTGAAAACACGTAAATCATGTTACATGTGACATTTCAGATAGGAAGTGTGTTTGGTTTACAGCAGAAACACTTGTATAATCCGGCCCTGTATCTTTCATGGTTTCATATTGAATGTCCAAGTAAGTTGCGAGATTCCAGCAGAAAAGCACATTAGAAAGAATTGAACAACACTAATAAAAAGATAAGCACAATTCAGCACATTCTTACTTGCAAAAGTAAATGCAAGTACAACACAGCTGAAAACACCTGAATCATGTTACATATGACATTTTAGTTAGGAAGTGTGTTTGGTTTACAGCAGAAACACTTGTACCACCCGGCCATGTATCTTTCATGGTTTCATATGGAATATCCAAGTAAGTTGCTAGATTCCAGGAGAAAAGCACATTAGAATGTATTGAACAACCCTAATGTAAAGATATGCTCAGTTCAGCACATTCTTACTTGCAGAGCTAAAGGCAAGTACAACCGAGCTGAAAACACCTAAGTCAAGTTACCTGTGACATTTCAGTTAGGAAGTGTGTTTGGTTTACAGCAGAAACACTTGTACCACCCGGCCATGTATCTTTCATGGTTTCATATGGAATGTCCAAGTAAGTTGCTAGATTCCAGAAGAAAAGCATATTAGAACTTATTGAACAACCCTAATGTAAAAATAAGGGCAATTCAGCACATTCTTACTTGCAGA
>NW_021617156.1:0-2127 GCF_004785775.1 Grammomys surdaster | reverse complement strand
GTATTGAAAAAACCTAATGTAAAGATAAACGCATTGCAGTGTATTCTTACTTCCAGAGCTAAAGGCAAGTGTATCACAGCTGAAAACACCTAAATCATGTTACATGTGACATTTCAGTTAGGAAGTGTGTTTCTTTTAAAGCAGAAACACTTTTAACACCCGGCCATATATCTTTCATTGTTTGATATGGAATGTCCGAGTAAGTTGCTAGATTCCAGAAAAAAAGCACTATAGAACGTATTGAAAAAACCTAAGGTAAAGATACACGCATTGCAGTGTATTCTTACTTCCAGAGCTAAAGGCAAGTGTATCACAGCTGAAAACACCTAAATCATGTTACATGTGACATTTCAGTTAGGAAGTGTGTTTCTTTTAAAGCAGAAACACTTTTAACACCCAGCCATATATCTTTAATTGTTTGATATGGAATGTCCAAGTAAGTAGCTAGATTGCAGCAGAAAAGCACTATAGAACGTATTGAAGAAACTTAATGTAAAGATACACGCATTGCAGTGAATTCTTACTTCCAGAGCTAAAGGCAAGTGAAACACAGCTGAAAACACCTAAATCATGTTACATGTGACATTTCAGTTAGTTGTGTTTGTTTTAAAGCAGAAACACTTTTACCATCAAGCAATTTTTCTTTCATTGTTTGATATGGAATGTCCAAGTAGGTTGCTAGATTCCAGCAGAAAAGCACTATAGAACTCATTGAACAAAACTAATGTAAAGATACATGCATTGCAATGTATTCTTACTCCCAGAGCTAAAGGCAGGTACAACACAGCTGAAAACACCTAAATCATGTTACATGTGACATTTCAGTTAGGAAGTGTGTTTGTTTTAAAGCAGAAACACTTTTAACACCCGGCCATGTATCTTTCATTGTTTGATATGGAATGTCCAAGTAAGTTGCTAGATTACACCAGAAATGCACTATAGAAGGTATTGAACAAACACAATGTAAAGATACACGCATTGCAGTGTATTCTTACTTCCAAAGCTAAAGGCAAGTACAGCACTGCTAAAAATTTCTAAATCATGTTACATGTGACATTTCAGTTAGGAAGTGTGTTTGTTTTAAAGCAGAAACACTTTTACCAGCAAGCCATGTATCTTTCATTGTTTGATATGGAATGTCCAAGTAATTTGCTATATTCCATCAGAAAAGCACTATATAGCGTATTGAACAAACCTAATGTAAAGATACACGCATTGCAGTGTATTCTTACTTCCAGAGGTAAAGACAAGTACAACACAGCTGAAAACACCTAAATCATGTTACATGTGACATTTCAGTTAGGAAGTGTGTTTCTTTTAAAGTAGAAACAATTTTAACACTCGGCCATATATCTTTCATTGTTTGATATGGAATGTCCAAGTAAGTTGCTAGATTTCAGCAGAAAAGCACTATAGAACGTACTGAAAAAAACCTAATGTAAAGATACACGCATTGCAGTGTATTCTGACTTCCAGAGCTAAAGGCAAGTGAATTACAGCTGAAAACACCTAAATCATGTTACATGTGACATTTCAGTTAGGAAGTGTGTTTGTTTTAAAGCAGAAACACTTTTAACACCCGGCAATGTAGCTTTCATTGTTAGATATGGAATGTCCAAGTAAGTTGCTAGATTCCAGCAGAAAAGCACTATAGAACGTATTGAACTAAAATAATGTAAAGATACACGCATTGCAGTGCATTCTGACTTCCTAGCTAAAGGCAAGTACAACACAGCTGAAAACACCTAAATCATGTTACATGTGACATTTCAGTTAGGAAGTGTGTTTGTTTTAAAGCAGAAACACCTTTAACACCCGGCCATGTGTCTTTCATTGTTTGATATGGAATGTCCAAGTAAGTTGCTAGATTACAGCAGAAAAGCACTATAGAATGTGTTGAACAAACCTAATGTAAATATACACACATTGCAGTGTATTCTTACTTCCAGAGGTTAAGGCAAGTACAAAACAGCTGAAAACACCTAAATCATGTTACATGTGACATTTCAGTTAGGAAGTGTGTTTGGTTTAAAGCAGAAACACTTTAACACCAAGCCATGTATCTTTCATTGTTAGACATGGAATGGCCAAGTAAGTTGCTAGATTACAGCAGAAAAGCACTATAGA
>NW_021617155.1:0-1382 GCF_004785775.1 Grammomys surdaster | reverse complement strand
ACAGAGTGGAACGTCCCTTTAGACAGAGCAGATTTGAAACACTCTTTTTGCGGAATTTGCAAGTGGAGATTTCTAGCCATTTGATGCCAACAGTAGAAAGGGAAATATCTTCAAATAAAAACCAGACAGAATCATTCTCAGAAAATTCTTTGTGATGTGTGCGTTCAACTCACATAGTTTAACCTTTCTTTTCATAGAGCAGTTTGGAAACACTCTGTTTGTAAAGTCTGCAAGTGGATATATGGACCGCATTGAGGCCTTCGTTGGAAACGGGATTTCTTCATTTCATGCTAGACAGAAGAATTCTCAGTAACTTCTTTGTGCTGTGTGTATTCAACTCACAGAGTGGAACGTCCCTTTGCACAGAGCAGATTTGAAACACTCTTTTTGTGGAATTTGCAAGTGGAGATTTCAAGCGATTTGATGCCAACAGTAGAAAAGGAAATATCTTCAAATAAAAACTAGACAGAATCATTCTCAGAAACTACTTTGTGATGTGTGCCTTCAACTCACAGAGTTTAACCTTTCTTTTCTTAGAGCAGTTTAGAAACACTCTGCTTGTTATGTCTGCAAGTGGATATTTGGACCTCTTTGAGGCCTTCGTTGCAAACGGGGTTTCTTCCTTTCATGCTAGACTAAGAAGAGTTCTCAGTAACTTTTTTGTGTTGTGTGTATTCAACTCACAGAGTTGAACCTTGCTTTAGAGAGAGCAGATTTGAAACACTCTTGCTGTGGCATTTTCAGGTGGAGATTTCAAGCGATTTGAGGACAATTGCAGAAAAGGAAATATCTTCGTATAATAACCAGACAGAATCATTCTCAGAAAGTGCTTTGTGATGTGTGCGTTCAACTCACAGAGTTTAACCTTTCTTTTCATAGAGGAGTTTGGAAACACACTGTTTGTAAAGTCTGCAAGTGGATATATGGACCTGTTTGAGGCCTTCGTTGGAAACGGGATTTCTTCATTGAATGCTAGACGGAAGAATTCTCAGTAAATTCTTTGTGTTGTGTGCATTCAACTCACAGAGTGGAACGTCCCTTTAGACAGAGCAGATTTGAAACACTCTTTTTGCGGAATTTGCAAGTGGAGATTTCTAGCCATTTGATGCCAACAGTAGAAAGGGAAATATCTTCAAATAAAAACCAGACAGAATCATTCTCAGAAAATTCTTTGTGATGTGTGCGTTCAACTCACATAGTTTAACCTTTCTTTTCATAGAGCAGTTTGGAAACACTCTGTTTGTAAAGTCTGCAAGTGGATATATGGACCGCATTGAGGCCTTCGTTGGAAACGGGATTTCTTCATTTCATGCTAGACAGAAGAATTCTCAGTAACTTCTTTGTGCTGTGTGTATTCAACTCACAGAGTGGAACGTCCCTTT
>NW_021617154.1:0-3859 GCF_004785775.1 Grammomys surdaster | reverse complement strand
TAGGGATGTCTATGGAGCACAGTCTTGAGGGAGGAAATGCAAACATACATAGGCACATGTCTACATACAAACACACACATTAAATTCTAAAGTCAAAATGCTTCATAGAGACCAACATATAATATATAATAAAACATAATTCTAGTCGGGCAGTGCTGTCACACACCTTTAATCCCAGCACTTGTGAGGCAGGGGCAGGCAGATTTCTGAGTTTGAGGCCAGCCTGGTCTACAGAGTGAGTTCCAGGACAGCCAGGGCTACACAGAGAAACCCTGTCTCGAAAAACCAAAGCCATAATTCTAATAATACAGCAGTTTTAAGTATTTAAACAAGATATTATGAGAAATATTAAGCAGTCTAGTCGAAGAAAAACACTAAATGAATAGTAATATCATACCTCGGGTGTTACAGCAGTTCCCCATTATGCAAATTCCAATACTACTATCGCTCTGTATATACACGTGTACTCTGGACAAAGTCTCAAAGTATACAGGCATTTAGCACTCAAGCCTGAGTATAACTAAATTCTCGTCAGCCATAAGTCACACAATTTGTATAGTGATCTCATAATCCATATCTGGATGTCCAACATCTGCTACTTAGGCAAGTCTGTTCATAGGAGTTCAGGACTACAGTGTGGGTTGCTAAAAATGCCAGTGTTCTTTATCTAAGAATGACGAACTACAAAGGTAATATCTGTCTTATCTGTTTATATTATTCTGAAGAACCCTGTCTAAATGCCTACTTCACAGAGCGCTCTCTCTCTCTCTCTCTCTCTCTGTCTCTCTGTCTCTCTGTCTCTCTCTGTCTCTGTCTCTGTCTCTGTCTCTGTCTCTCTCTCTCTCTTTCTTTCTCTCTCTCGCCCATCAAAATGTGAACTTTCAGCTACTGCTCCAGTGCCATTTTTGCCTTTCTGATGCCTTGCTCCCTGCCATGATGGCCATGGATTCTAACTCTCTGAAACATTATCCTTTAAGTTAAATATTTTCTTTTACAAGTTGACTTGGTCTTGGTGTTTTATCACAAAAATAGAAAAGTATCTAAGACAACCCCTAAGCAGTCACGTTAGTCTACCTGTCCTCAATAGTTTAATTAATGACATAATTGTTGTAGTAAACATTAATTGGCGGTTTCTACTCCACCTTTGATCATTCAGTTCCCAAAGAAAAGACACAAAACTTTTATATTTACAATAATCCTTAAAAGCACTAGAGCTGGGCAGATATCAACCCTCTATGCTATTTTGTCTACTTCCCTGTCAATAACCCTCAGATACAACTTGCCATGTTTCTAGTAGGCCACTCTTTTCCAAATGGCTGACCCTCATGACCATGTTCTCACTATCCATCTACCCCTCGCATCTTCTTCCTTTCTCTCCTTTCTCTCCTGGTGTTCTCTGCCTCAGACCCTAAGCCCAGCAACTGAAACCTTGCCTATTTCTCTTCTGCCCAGCTACAAGCTGTCAACATATTTAACCAATAGTTTTAAATTAAGGAGCAAGGTTACGTAGAATCACTTTGTATATGTTATGATTTCCTCATTACTAAGGATCTCCTCGTTGACAGCAGCCAGATCTTGGGGACCAGTATTTACCTTTACAATATATGGCAACAGATGAAACCTCAACACACAATTAATAGTGAAAGGCAGAAAAGAAAAAGTAATATATTTTTAAGTTATTTATTATTTATTATTTGTTTTAGCTTTAGCCCCACTGGACCACTTTTCATGAAGGTTGCCCTGACTTCTCCTCTGCATTTCCACTAAACAACACAAGATGGCACCCTATGAAAACCTGTTGATCTTGGATGTGGTGGTACATTGGGAAGAGGAACTAAGGTCTGTTAACTCTTCTACCAAGAGCATCCTCAGAATCCTATGAGGTATAGTTTTAAACAAAGTCAAGAAGTATCTATAGCTGGGTAGTGCTGGCCACGTTATTTCCTCCTTCTGAGCTTCAGTCTCTCCTGAAAAGTGATATGATGGGTTGTAAGTCTCTTTCCAGAAAATTAGTCCTCCTTCTGGTTTGTCCATGGGTCCTAGCTGGCTCCTTCTCCCTGCATGCGATTCTTAGCACCCACTGTCTAAGCTGTTCAGTACCAAAGGGAGGAATACAAGTATCTCTTCATAGTATTTCATACATACCAGGATGGTTATAGAAGCAGATGCTTTATGCACTTGGAACCATTGCCTTGAGCCCTTACACTTCCTCCTTCCTCTATAGTTTCCGAGTGTGGCAGAGTAGAATAGTCACAATGAAATGATAGAATTTACCACTCATCATTAATTCTTCACATCTATACTAGGATCTGCAAGTGAAACTCAGTTCATAGGATAGAAATTTGCTTTCAGTGAGAGGCTAGGTCAAATGTTTAGGACATCTGCTTTATGTCCAATCTCTGCTTCTTAAAAAGTATGTGATAAAGTTAAAAATTGGCATAAGAAACAGGAAGTGGGAAGAAAGGGTTCTGGAACTCCCCCAAGATTTTGTAATGGTGGAGACATATGGCTGTTAAATCTACCTAAAACTAGAGCTGGTGCGTGAAATGACAAAGGAAGGGGGTTTCCTTTGGAAGTTACCTTTCACTAGATAGATAAATGTCTCCCAAGTGTATCAGAAAGCAACGCCTTTATGAGTAACCATACTATCAAGAGTAAAAGTATTCTAAATAAAACAACTTATTTCCTTCCATTTGGCTATCAGATCATTAAAATAATGATTCCCTATAAATTGGAATTTCCTCTGGAATATCATGGCAGGAGAAAACAAATGGCTGAGGCCCCTATTGTAGCCAGAGGGGAATGCTACTTTGTGAGACTTAACTCTCCATCTCATTTTTCCAAGCCCAAGCTTGGATGAATGCTTCATCACTCTTGACCAGCTACTGCTTCCTGAGCATAATTTTCGTGATAGGTGATATAAAGCCTTCAGACTTTAAAGGAAATAGGAGCACATGGATTTAATAGTAGATAATTCTTGGGACAAGTATAAGAATGTGGTCAAGTTACTGGAGATTACAACTCAGGTGGGAATTATTCCCTTTTTTTTTTTTAACATGAGATGAATTCTAAACTATCTTGCTAGTGAAGGTGTCTCAGTAGTCAGGTTTAATAGAAAGGATTTGGTGTCTTATGTTTTGAGCATAGGATGAAGAAGGGAATTCTAAGGGAAGTCCTACCCAGTCCACAAAGAACTGCAATTCCAGGTGCAGTTCGGTTCTGTCCACCAATAGAAAAGAGCAGGGGGATCGGATGGAGAAAACACTGACAGCTTACTTACTTAAAACACGGCACATTGCGTCTCTCATCATGATGTTCCTCAGTGACCACTGTTTGTTTTTTTCAAGGTTGTTCCAATCTTTCAAGATTTTTCTCAGTAGAGTCAAATGCACTGAATTTGAATCTGTTATATTTGATTTGATGTGGTTACTCAGCAATGACAGAAGAATTTACTGGAAGGACTCTGAGATGTTTCATCACCTAATTCTTTGAGGGAACACTGAGCCTAAGATCAGTAGACCTCTAGAAGTCTGGCCAACAATCTCTTTTCCTTTCTGCAGATGAACTTTATTTAATTTTTGAATACTTATTTTTGTTTTATGAATATGAATGGTTTGCCTGCAGATAGGTATGTGTACTGTGTGTGTGTGTCATATGCTTGTGGAGGTCAAAAAAAAGAGGGGAGTGGCTGATCCCCTGGAACTGATTTTTAAAGATTGCTATATGGCACCATATAGATACTGGGGACCAAACTAGGATCTTCTGCAAGACTAGCAAGTGCTCTTACCCACTGCGCTATCTTCCTAGCCCTGGACTTTATTCACTTTTACCAGCTTGACAGATTGAGAAACACAGGCAC
>NW_021617153.1:0-13671 GCF_004785775.1 Grammomys surdaster | reverse complement strand
ATTCCTCCAGAAGTTCTTTTATTGTTGAGAATAGTTTTCGCTATCCTGGGTTTTTTGTTATTCCATAGGAATTTGAGAATTTCCTTTTCTAACTCTGTGAAGAATTGAGTTGGGATTTTAATGGGGATTGCATTGAATCTGTAGATTGCTTTTGGCAAGATGGCCATTTTTATTATATTAATCCTGCCAATCCATGAGCATGGGAGATCTTTCCATCTTCTGAGATCTTCTTCAATTTCTTTCTTCAGAGACTTGAAGTTCTTGTTATACAGGTCTTTCACTTGCTTGGTTAGATTCACACCAAGGTATTTTATATTATTTGCAACTATTGTGAAGGGTGTCATTTCCCTAATTTCTTTTTCAGTCTGTTTATCTTTCATGTAGAGGAAGGCTACTGATTTGTTTGAGTTGATTTTATAACCAGCCACTTTGCTGAAGTTGTTTATCAGGTTTAGGAGTTCTCTGGTGGAAGTTTGGGGGTCACTTAAGTATACTATCATATCATCTGCAAATAGCGATATTTTGAATTCTTCCTTTCCTATTTGTATCCCTTTGACTTCTTTTTGCTGTCTAATTGCTCTGGCTAAGACTTCCAGTACTATATTGAATAGGTAGGGGGAGAGTGGGCAACCTTGTCTAGTCCCTGATCTTAGTGGGATTGCTTCAAGTTTCTCTCCATTTAGCTTGATGTTGGCTACTGGTTTGCTGTAAATTGCTTTTACTATGTTTAGGTAGGGGCCTTGAATTCCTGATCTTTCCAAGACTTTTATCATGAAAGGATGTTGAATTTTGTCAAATGCTTTCTCAGCATCTAGTGAGATGATCATGTGGTTTTTTTCTTTAAGTTTGTTTATATAGTGGATTACATTGATGGATTTCCGAATATTGAACCATCCCTGCATTCCTGGGATAAAACCTACTTGATCATGATGGATGATTGTTTTGATGTGGTCTTGGATTTGGTTTGCTAGAATTTTATTGAGTATTTTTGCATCGATGTTCATAAGGGAGATTGGTCTGAAGTTCTCTTTCTTTGTCGGGTCCTTGTGGGGTTTGGGTATGAGTGTAATTGTAGCTTCATAGAACGAATTGGGTAGTGTTCCTTCTGTTTCTATTTTGTGGAATAGTTTGAAGAGAATTGGTATTAGGTCTTCCTTGAAGGTCTGATAGAATTCAGCACTAAAACCATCTGGTCCTGGGCTTTTTTTAGTGGGGAGGCTTTTGATGACTGCTGCTATTTCCTGAGGGGTTATGGTACTATTTAGATGGTTCATCAGCTCCTGGTTTAACTTCGGTACCTGGTATCTGTCTAGGAAATTGTCCATTTCATCCAGGTTTTCCAGTTTTGTTGAGTATAGGCCTTTGTAGTAGGATCTGATGATTTTTTGAATTTCTTCAGTTTCTGTTGTTATGTCTCCCTTTTCAGTTCTGATTTTATTAATTTGGATACTGTCTTTGTGCCCTCTGGTTAATCTGGCTAAGGGTTTATCTATCTTGTTGATTTTCTCAAAGAACCAACTCCTGGTTTTATTGATATTTTGTATTGTTCTTTCTGTTTCTATTTGGTTGATTTCAGCCCTGAGTTTGATTATTTCCTGCCTTCTACTCCTCCTGGGTGTATTTGCTTCATTTTGTTCTAGAGCTTTTAGTTGTGCAGTCAACTTGTTAGTGTGTGCTCTTTCCAGTTTCTTTTTGTAGGCACTTAGAGCTATGAGCTTTCCTCTTAGCACTGCCTTCATGGAGTCCCACAAGGTTTGGTATGATGTGTCCTCATTTTCATTGAATTCTAAAAAGTCTTTTATTTCTTTCTTTATTTCTTCCTTGACCAAGTCATTATTGAGTAGAGAGTTGTTCAGTTTCCATGTGTACGTGGGTTTTCCATTGTTTTTGTCATTATTAAAGACCAGTCTTAGTCCGTGGTGATCTGATAAGATGCAAGGGATTATTTCAATCTTTTTGTATCTGTAGAGGCTTGTTTTGTGACCAATTATATGGTCTATTTTGGAGAAGGTACCATGAGGTGCTGAGAAAAAGGTATATTCTTTTGTTTTAGGATGAAATGTTCTATAGATGTCTGTTAAGTCCATTTGGTTCATAACTTCTGTTAATTTCAAAGTGACTCTGTTTAGTTTCTGTTTCCATGATCTGTCCATTGCTGATAGTGGGGTGTTGAAATCCCCCACTATTATTGTGTGAGGTGTAATGTGTGTTTTGAGCTTTAGTAAAGTTTCTTTTATGTATGTAGGTGCCCTTGCATTTGGAGCATAGATGTTCAGAATTGAGAGTTCACCTTGGTAGATTTTTCCTTTGATGAGTATGAAGTGTCCTTCCTTATCTTTTTTGATTAATTTTGGATGAAAGTCGATTTTATTTGATATTAGAATGGCTACTCCAGCTTGTTTCTTGGGACCATTGGCTTGAAAAATTGTTTTCCACCCTTTTATTCTGAGGTAGTGTCTGTCTTTGTCACTGAGGTGCGTTTCTTGTATGCAGCAAAATTCTGGGTCTTGTTTGTGTATCCAGTCTGATAGTCTGCGTCTTTTTATTGGGGAATTGAGACCATTGATGTTAAGAGATATTAAGGAAAAATGATTGTTGCTTCCTCTTATTTTTGTTATTAGAGGTAAAGTTATGTTTGTATCTTTTTTGGGGGTTGTTGGAAGATTACTTACTTGCTTTTCCTAGGTTGTAGTTTCCCACCTTGTGTAGGCATTTTCCATCAATTATCCTTTGAAGTGCTGGGTTTGTGGGAAGATATTGTGCAAATTTGGTTTTGTCATGGAATATCTTGGTTTCACCATCTATAGTGATTGAGAGTTTTGCTGGGTATAGTAATCTGGGCTGGCAATTGTGTTCTCTTAGTGTCTGTATGATGTCAGTCCAGGCTCTTCTGGCTTTTATAGTCTCTGGTGAGAAGTCTGGTGTAATTCTTATAGGTCTGCCTTTATATGTTACTTGACCTTTTTCCCTTACTGCTTTTAGTATTTTTTTCTTTGTTTTGTGCATCTGATGTTTTGATTATTATGTGACGGGAGGTATTTCTTTTCTGGTCTAGTCTATTTGGTGTTCTGTAGGCTTCTTGTATGTTTATGGGCATCTTGTTCTTTAGGTTAGGGAAGTTTTCCTCAATAATTTTGTTGAAGATATTTACTGGCCCTTTAAGTTGGGAATCTTCATTCTCATCTATACCTATTATCCTTAGGTTTGGTCTTCTCATTGTGTCCTGGATTTCCTGGATGTTTTGAGTTAGGAGTTTTTTGCATTTTGCATTTTCTTTGACAACTGTGTCAATATTTTCCACCGTATCTTCTGCATTTGAGATTCTCTCTTCTATCTCTTGTATTCGGTTGGTGATGCTTGCGTCTGTGACTCCTGATCTCTTTCTTAGGTTTTCTATCTCCATGGTTGTCTCCCTTTGAACTTTCTTTATTGTTTCTATTTCTAGTTTCAGATCCTGAATGTTTTTGTTTAATTCCTTCTTTGTGTTTTCTTGCATTTCTTTAAGGGATTTCTGTGATTCCTCTTTAAGGGCTTCTATCTGTTTACTTGTACTCTCCTGTATTTCTTTAAGGGAGTTACTTAATTCCTTCTTATAATCCTCTATCATCATCATGAGAAGTGATTTTAATTCTGAATCCTGCTTTTCAGGTGTGATGGGGTGTTCAGGGCTTGCTATATTGGGAGAATTGGGCACTGATGATGCCAAGAAACTTTGGTTTCCGTTGCTTATGTTCTTGCGCTTGCCTTTCACCATCTGGTTAACTCTAGTGGTACCTGCCCTCACTGTGTAAAACTGGAGTCTGTATTTCCAGTTATCTTGCTTATTGCAGAGCTCCTCAGAGTCCAGAGGTCTCTGTGGTCTTATGCTCCTAATCTCCTGGGTGGAATAACTCCTGGGACTCAGGCCACCTCTTGGATCTGGAAATCCTTCTGCTCTGAGTGCAGTGGGTCCTCGATGACTCAGGATTCAGTTTCAGCTGCTCTGAGTGCAGTGGCTCCAGCTGCTCTGAGTGCAGTGGCTCCTGGATGACTCAGGATTCAGTTTCTCCACAGGACAGGAGCAGACCAACTCTGTGTCTGCTCCAGCCTAGAGGACCAGGCAGGGGCAGAAGGGAAGTGGAATTCCGGAGGGGCGGGGTTTGGGTAGCTGCTGTGCCCTGGATGTCCCTGGCTCCCCGATCTATCTCTGGGGTTTAGGGAGTGAGATGGAGTTCTTACCAGCTGCTCTGAGTGCAGTGGCTCCTGGATGACTCAGGATTCAGTTTCTCAACAGGACGGGAGCAGACCGACTCTGTGTCTGCTCCATCCCAGAGGACCAGGCAGGGGGGCCACAATTCAGACTCTTAATGTCCTTTCTCCCCATAGAGATTGCGTAAAGCCTTCTGGTACTAACACAGATAACATGGAAGAAACATCAAGATCAATAAAACATACATATACACACACAAACATGCAGACAAATATTATACATATGTGGTATATAATTCAGAGGATTACAAAATTAAAGAAAAATGTTCAAATCCACTTGCATAGAGGATATATTTCTCTTCATTAATGTCAAATTATATGTTTTCAGTGAACTGGTAATTATGTCATTATTTGCTTTAAATTAGGAAGATAATCTATTTGAAATATACATTCTTAGTTTTAGCCACTGGAACAGATGAGGCTGTTCCAATAGATTTATCATCAGTGTCACAAGAGACATTAATGGACAACTGTTTCTAAGTAAAGAGATGCTATTTAAAAAGACGCACACACACACACACACACACACACACATACACACACACAGAGAGAGAGAGAGAGAGAGAGAGAGAGAGAGAGAGAGAGAGAGAGACATAGACAGACAGATACACAGACAGACAGAGATAGAGAATGTAGAGAATATGTTGCAAGTAGAGAAAGGAAATCAGAACATTGCATATATTTTCCATACAAATGAGTTAATTTTTTACAGGAAGTAATTACCAGAATAATAAAGAACATACACCAATTAGATGATCTATTATGTTAAAATGCTTGCTACAGAGCCTGGGAACAAGCTTCTTCCATTGTTCTCCACTGACTTCTAGTTGCATGCTATGGCACAACTGCACTGCCTTCCCCATAAGTAAATGTAGGCTGTCAGGTTCAACTCAGATGATCTGGCTCAAAACTCCTCCCAAGTTGGCTGATTCAACCTGGTTTCCTTTAGTTTCCGACTAAGTTACTTTGTTTGGCTTCAAACTAACTCTGGCAATTTGTTCTAATATTCTGGCTCCCTCCTCTTCTCTGTCTTCAATTGTCTTTGCTGCCCTGCACTGCATAGACTGCACAAACTGAAAAAAACTCAAGAATGAACTCAGCTTCTCTATATGAACTACACTGACTGAACTGACTAAATTAACTTGAACTCAACAGAGTTGAATGACTTGACTCAGTGCTCCTCTTAAATAGCATTTTCCTTGCAAGTTGGGTGTCTCCTATCTCTGACTCATTCTCTCACATCTTTCTGTGATTCATGACTTTGTATACTCCGCAATCATACAGCATTGTTTGAGATTAAAGATGTTCAGTAAAGGATTCCAGCCAAAGGGATTAAAGGTGTATACTAAGGGGATATGTGCGTTCCAGTCAGATCAAACAGACCCAGATGGTCTTTTATGTGATCTGAGTAGCCGTGTTGCTAGATTAATTGTGCATTAAAAAAGTATTTACACATATATGTATTCAATTATGTATATACTTTTGCATTTATTTTCTGTTATTAATCAATTTATGAAGCAGGAAGGTGTTCAGGATTTAAATGTAAACATAAAGTTATTTAGTACTATGATAAAAAACCGCTGCAAATTTTGGTGGATGTATTTTCCAGAAAGCAAAAATTCCTAAATCTGATTTAGTAATTCAGTGTAATAATTCATTTTTACTCTAAGCCAGAGAAGTTGAGAAGTTTCAAAGAATTAAGTGAGAATGACCAGTAGTATCAGATGAAATGTTGATTATGTTTTATGTCTGTTATAAATAGGTTTATGAGGGGGCTAGAGTGCTGGACTGGCAGTTAAGAAAAGTTGCCATTCTTCCAGAGGACACGAGTTTGTTCCTAGGGATCCACATCATGTGGCTCACTAACATTTATAACTGTAGCTTATGGAGTCTGCTATGATTTTCTAGTTGTCATGGAGTGATATTCACACATGGCATACACTGTACAGATATAAACACACAGACACAAATATAAATAAATCTGAAAATGGGAGAATAATAATATACTTGTGACAGAAATATTTAATGAAATAAAGCTACTGTTTAGATAATACCAATACAAATATACAGACAGAGTATTTATTTTTTACTTATGTTGTGTGTCTGTATAGATGTGTACACAGACATTTATCATGTGGTGTATGTGTGTATTCATGTATATGTGTGTATGTCTATATCAATAGAGAGTGTTGACACAGTGTGCTTTTGGGGTCAGAAAAGAATTTCTGGAGTACTTATATTCATACTTGTTCCTACTTAAGTCATCAGGTTTGGCAGCAAGTTTCTGGACCCAGTGAACCAATCACCAATACAACCTTTGATTGTGTTGAATATCATCTTGCATGAATAGGCAATAACTTGTCATTATTAGAATAATCACTCATTTTGTATATGGTATTTATTTAGCATTTGCCCTGCATTTAAAATTGCATGTATAATTGCAGAAATTCCTACTGTGTGCAAAATATCGAAGTTGTTTTTAGATCATTATCTTTTTAAAAAAAAACTATCCTATTAGTAATCCATGCTTACAGTTGAGGTACCTGGAGGTTTACAAAACAACGAAAGACATTTATTCTGATACTCTGAATTTATAAACCAGTCTCAAAGTTGGTGTTCTGAATTCTGCTATTTAATCTTTATCTTTAGAATAATGAGTTGACCCTGACTGGCATGAATATACTAATTATCTCAGAAGAATTGTACAAAAAAACACTATTTTCTCATTTTCTGTGACGAGACATTTGTGTCAACTAAACAGGAAATCAAAGCAGCTTTATCTTCTAGGAAAATATACTGAACACTCTGCACTAATGTGCTGTCATCTTCATTTCCAGAATTCAGTATCAACATGACATAAGCTGTCTATAAAATATGTACTTTTTTGTCTTTTTCATCCAAATATGTCAATAAAGTCTTTTTAAGAATCCATTGCTGTATATTGGTGATTAGAGTTGCCTAAAACATGTATTTTTTTTAAAGCGAAACAAAACAAAACAAAATAATTATTTCTAAAGATTTTCTAGGCTGGTTTGCACATATAGATGGCTCTTAGTATCCCTATTCTGTTTCTCAAGAAAGCCCAGCAATATGATACCAGGTTACAAATATGAAAAGGATTTTTCCTCTCACTCTTGGGTTAATTGCTTTCTTGTGCTGCATTATTTTGTTTGCTAATATGTAAAGAATGTCCAATGCAACAGAACAGAGTATAAGAACTCAACACTGCTATCATGAACAATCTTGGATAGCTAAGCATGTTTTATATAACATACTTATGTGTGTGTGTAATATTTACATTATATAAATGTATTTATATGTATATATGTACATATTATATATGTAAATATATATGTATACACATACATATATATAAAATGTTGAATAGAATTTTCTTTGATATATATACACATATACAAGTGAAAGCAAGAGAGAAACAGAGAAAGTGAGAGAGACAGAGACAGTGTACAGACCTTCAACTAGTTTAATTTCTAATCTCCCTTTAAATATGAGAACATAATGTAATAAATGTGGATTTTTATGAATAGGCTTATATACCTCAATTCCAGAAAAATTGTCTAGGATACATGAGACCCAAAGCCCAATAACTAACACTGCTATGAAATGATGCTAATTTAGATTGTGTGTGTGAGTTAATGCATGGAATACCAGGATATCATAGATGTAGCCTGAAGGATTAATATTCAGTTTCAACTTCTCCTATACAAAAATTGATGCCACCCTGATCTACATAAAACCAAATAGATGGAGTAAAACATGACATTTCTTTTCATGAAATTATTAGGTAGTAGATGTTTTAATGTATATTTTTCTTACACATCACTATATTGGCATTGTCTTTACAATGGCTAATTTATGTAACCAACCTAAGTAATAAACAAACAATTAAAAAATAAAAGCATATTATCTTATAAATGTTTATTAAATGTTCAATAGAGTCTGTGCTAAATCTAAAGAGCTAATAAACAGTACAACCTAAAAAGAAGGCAAACAGTGGACAATCGAGTCCCAGGAGGCCCTGATGGACAATATTCCAAGGTTATTATTTCCTAGCTTGTCTAGCTTTGTGGATTCATCATAATTTTGTCGTCATATACTTCTCACCATTGGGAAAATGTATCCTTCTAAAGGACAAACTCACAGTGAAATGTAATTATAATGCTTCCTTAACTTTTCCCATTTCTTATGTGTATGTGCTATAAAATTATAGTGTAGACAGGAATAGAATTATTTCTAGGTATCTATCTTTTCTATCAATCTTATATGTAGCTAGGTACACAACCAGCTACATTTACATGCATACAAATATATAAATATACAATTTTCTTCCCAGATACTGTTAATCAGCATAATTTTTCTCAATAAATTTTCTCTTCACTTTGCAAGATTACACAAATGTTTGAAATTGATTAACGTTAAATCATGTCTTCAGAATTGAGTTTTTATTGTGTATTGCCTTATTGCACTTTCCTTTCCTCCCTTCTATTTCTAGTTATAGTATTTGGATTCTGATCTATAATTTTGGATTATGTGCCATATCCCAATAATTCCAAACGTTTATTAAATTGATATTTGAATATTTTTTTAAAAAATATTTATTCTATTATTATTTTCTCTCCTATTTTACTATTTTACTATTATCACATATGCACAATGTTAGAACTTATATATACATTTGTTTCTCATATCTTTGGTTAGTGCTTCATTGAGACACCAGCCAACTTAGTGTATCTAGGAGGGTTGAATTCTGCTTACAAAATGGCAGCCAGTTATTTCATCTCTATCAACACAGGGCAAAAGGAAGAGGGGAGAAATGCCTTAAAAGCACATAGTCAGGCATTCATTGATGTACGAGAGTAGATCTCTCATGCTCTAATAACTTACAGGCCTTATCCCTTGCTAATTTTTACATTGAAGATTATACTTCAATATGAATTTTGGTGGAATAACAAATATTAAATTATAGCAACTTCTCATCAATCAAATTTCATAGATCATGAAGTGCTCTATAATTAATCCTTTTCATTTTGTTTGTCCTATATTTACCTCAATGTTTCTTTGATGAACAAATCCTTGTAGTTGACACCCCCCTGTTGTTTTATAATACTGTATCTTATAATTCTCTTTAGTAGAATACACAATTTCTTTCTCTTGGTCTTGAAAATATTTGAGGGTCTCTCTTTGACTTGATATTTTCATGTAAGCTTACTTTTGTTTTTACCTTTCTATCTTCCACTCCTCTTTTTAAAATTAGTTTTTATCAATTCAACAGCATTTTGACTAGAGAACCGTACCAGGAAGTAAACCTACAGCCTCAAATAAATATTTTTCTTTATTACCAGTTAAGTCTCTTTCACACATACTCACACATACACACGCACACACACACACACACACAGAGACACAGACACACACATACACACACACATACACACACATACATACATGCACACACACAAACACACACATACAGACATGCATGCAGGTATGCACTCACATGCATGTACACACACACGTGCATGTCTATGTGTCTCTGTCTGTGTATGTACATAGATGGTGTTAAATTTTAAAGTAATGAAGAATTTTCAGCGTGTTTTCAGTAGTACACCTTGTTCTTTACACTGCATTAATTCTTAATATTGTAGTCTGACTCTGTTTTGGAAATTGTAGTTATCTATAGCATAGATTTTTACCAAGAAAAGTCTAGTATTTCTCAGCTGTAACCTTAGGTTTTATTTTCTGTGTTACCAATTTTCAGTGTTCCAAAGAGAAATACTATAAATCTATGTCACATATTTATAAAAATAATATGCCCTTGCAGTTTGATATAATTGCAAATCTCTTCCACTTTTTCAATTATAATTGAGTCCTATGTGTGAACTGCTCTTGGCTATATTGTAATTATTTATCATCATAAGTTATGGTACATTATACAAGAACATAAATGAAACAATATGCATTTTGATGCATCAATAATACTTCACTTTTGCTCTATATGATAAAAATAAGTTAAAGTGCTCACTTTTAGATCCTAAAAGATACTAATAAATTCTATAATATCTGGACGCAATTTTCTATCATAATAAATTATTACAACATTGACAAGGGGCTACCACAACAACACAAGGTTAGCTTGGAGCTGCATCTTGCACAAAATATTCCCAGTAATACAAAAGATTATTTTCTTCTACATGCACAGGGTACATTTAATGATGGAAATAAACAAATAACACCATGATTTTTAGTAGAAAGCAAATCAAATAGTGTTTTTGTAAAATATGTACTTAAATCTAATTTATTGCAGAAAAAAGCCCCAAGGTTATGCTGAATTTGAAAAGGTTATTTGTATCACTTTCTGTTCCTCTTAGCCATGTAGCTAAATGATTCATCACAGTTATGTCAGCATTCAGCCCTACAAGGTTTCTCACAGTGTATTGAAAAGCAAACAAGTCACAGTGAATGATTATGACACAAATCACTATATGTGTGTTTGGTATCACAAGTGATTAATATGTTCAAGGTATTTATCCACTTGTTTCTCTAGACTGTCAGAATCAAATGTAACTCTACAAAATTTATCCTTGACTGATGAAAGGTGAAGTTTTATAGATAAACTGCCACAGAGACCTGCACTAATATGTGACACAAATATTTGGAGTTAATTTCCTTAGGTTTTCAAGACGATTTCTTAGTTTTAGAATTTAAAATTTTAATTCATGGTATGATGAGAAATTTAAGTTGAGAATCTTGCCCTTTCTATAAGTACTTGGGAATTATGTAGCTATTTTTCTTTTCTTTTAATCCTAGAGAAAATAATATGAATAAAAAGATGGAGTGTTATATACATTTTGGATTTATTATAGCAAGATTATGGTGACAGTCTAATTTTTTCATATTTGAGAGTTCTGAGGGCTGGAAAATTGTTTTGTTAGGTATATAAGGAAGTCTTTATCAAATTTGTTGTGACCTACTTCCAATCTTATATTCTCTCAGATGTACAACAAAGTTACCAAAAGCCCAGAAGAAATATATCCTTAATATTACATTAGCCATCCACCACTTACTTTTATGTCAAAGAGAAATCATAACCTATGCCAATCTCCAGATTTGTTCTATATTTTGAGAGGTCAGTTTTATATTTGGATGTTATGATTCATTCTTTTTATATATACCTATGATTGTCAGTTTTGCTTAAGTCATTCAATAATAATAATTCAACTGTTATTGATATTTTTTCTTTATCCTGACTAACTCCCATATGTATGATACAAAGAATATAATATTTATCTAATCAAGATATTCACCACAATTGCTGAGCAGGTATTAACATATTCTAATCCTCCAAACTACTCTGGGTACTTCCCTGCCAAAATCACCAATATACTTTTATTTTAGTATTGATCTGACTTTCTCTGCTTCACATATGTTCCCATAATTTGCTTGGACCCGTTCATCATGGTGAATACTCACTTCATCCTCTCTTTACTCCTCCTCTGGCTGGAATCGTTAAGTCTAGCTCTATTCTCTGTGATGCTCAGCCACTGGCTGATCAGTTTTATTGACAATTTAGAGTAAATGGGGACCCATTTTTACCTAAAGAGAGATTCTTAGAATATGGTTTACAATGCCATACTCAAATTGAATCTAGATATGGGGGCAGAGAAGTCAATATTTGAATAGTACAAGGATAATGTCTACAGAACGCACAGTAACATTATGCCTACAATTCTCCACTTTCAGTCTATTAAAGGTCTGTTTCTCACAATAATGATATACAATAAAAGCAATTCTAAAAACTATTAAAAAGTACATTATAATGTTCAGTCCATTTGTATTTTGCAAATGTGGAGAAAGTACTTTACCATATATCCTCTATTAGTGAGTTTGCTTACATCATTTTCCGTCAAAAATTACATTTATAAACCTAAGAATATCTTTCTCTATCCAAAAACGTTTTCTTAAATCCTAAAGTAAGCTTAATTTGAGTCTATAACTATTTAGTCATAACCTGAGCAGAGACTTGAGAAAGAAGAAAGATTACCTGAGTATGCAAAAAGCACAGTCAAATAACTTCAAAAAAGATAGACATAAGGGAGAAAACTAACTGTGCAGGTCACTTCCCCCAAATTCCTTAGTATAGTTGGAGTATCATTCTTCACACATCTGGCCTGAAATTTCTGACAGACCTTTTTTTGAAAAACAGGAATTATGAAGAAGTTGCTATCTTGCCTTGTCAAAGCTCAGCATTTGACTTTGTTGGATCTAGATTGTGCATTTTGGTTAGGATACTGCCAATAGTTAAAGCAATGGCAGTTTTTGCTTATCATATTTTGAAGCAAATTCCATATGAATTCTGTGTTCAGTATCTTCTTTGTGGTACAATGGGGGTGCTATGCTTGACCATAAATTCTTTCACTATAAAATCTTCAAGATGCCGGGCGGTGGTGGCGCACGCCTTTAATCCCAGCACTTGGGAGGCAGAGGCAGGCGGATTTCTGAGTTCGAGAGTTCGAGGCTAGCCTGGTCTACAGAGTGAGTTCCAGGACAGCCAGGGCTACACAGAGAAACCCTGTCTCGAAAAACCAAAAAAAAAAAAAAAAAAAAAAAAAACCTTAAAAAAAAATCTTCAAGACTTGTCATGCTATCCTTTCAAATATTATAGATAGAAAATTAAATTATATTTTGAATATTCAATCCAAATTAACTTAGAAAGACAGATACCTTACCTTCTCATAAAAAGAGTTTGGAACACTTAAAAATTTTGAAATGATCTTTTTCACCACAATTAAAACATTAATGAGTGGATTTTCTCAAAGCCTTCAGAGATCGATTGTCCTATTAAGTTCATATTGTATGAATGAGATCCAATATCAACCATATTTCTAGTCTATTCATCTATTGGTACTGATTTAGCTTTCAAGAAACTGATCACATTTTTTGTATTCTGCATTATCATTTTTAAAAGCTAACTATTCTAGCTTTTGGCTCTGATAGCTAGTGGCTCTGATATGCTTCTATGTATACCTGCAGTAAATATCTATAAAAAGTCACCCTATGTTTATTTAGGATCTTACATAATCTGAATAAATATTTCAAGTCTTTTTACTGTCCCTTCAACCTTGTCCCAAGCATTTAAGGCAGATATGTGATATGATGTCAAGGTTGCCTTATCATATGTGACATGTGTATGTACCTGAGCATGTTGACCTTCCCCTAAAGTGGCTAGTCTTGAGAAATATTGATACCTTTCACCCTATCTCTCTCTCTCATTCTCCCTCTCCCTCTCTCTCATTCTCTCTCTCTCTCTCCCTCCCTCCCTCCCTCCCTCTCCTTCTCTCTCATTCTCTCTCTCTCTCCCTCCATCTCTCCCTCCCTCCCTCCCTCCCTCCCTCCCTCCCTCCC
>NW_021617152.1:0-2581 GCF_004785775.1 Grammomys surdaster | reverse complement strand
CCTGCCTCTACCTCCCAAGTGCTGGGATTAAAGGCGTGTGCCACCACCACCTGGCTACCTCCAGAGTGTTTTATCTCCCCCTCTCAAGTACTTATACAGCAGGAGTGTGCCACCATGCCTGGGAAGTTTAGCTCCTGTCTTCTCTGTGACACGTCATTTGTTCTTGAGTATAATTATGTCCTACCCTGACATAATCATGACCAGCTTACAAGCTTGTGAGAGTAAGATACACAGTGTAAGTACACATACACAGGCATTTAACTATCCATGGCACAGAGTGGGTCTAACATTAGCCATTCTTTGTATTATTTTATTTTGTGACATGGTCTTGATGTGTTGACCTCAAACTCACAATCTTCTGCCTTCACTTGTGGAGTGCTGGGACTGCAGGCATGTGGTACAGTTGCATCCAATGTCAAACACAAGGCTCATGGACTGTAACTTCCTGTCTCACTCCAGGTACATATGCTGGCAATGGGATTCTACTCACTTTGGTTTTTACACAAATTCTCTGTCTAATTTACTTTCTAGTATACACAAGTGCTAACTTAAAAGCAAATCTGAGTTCTAGATTGAGATGTTTCCGTTAAAGGTGAGTCCTCAAAATACAAAAGTGAATAGCAATTTGGGTATAAACACAACATCTACAGACAAAGCTGTCTTTTTTGAAGATGGTTATATATATCCAGAACTCCAGTTCATCCCTTGTTTATGAGGGAAGAGAGATGACCACAGGGAGGCCAGCCAAAGGGGACCATGACTGTTAGATGAGAAGATGAAGAAGGCATAGAGTGTCCATTTCCACACTGACAAAGCTCAAAGCCTTCTCGGGCATCAGGGAGAAAAAAATTCAGCCAGTTTCTTGGAAAATGGCCCTAAAAGTCATAGGCCAGACAGACTCACTCCTCCTGAGAGAAGTCTACAGCTACATCAGAGAATGCCACTAAATCCCGAAAACGTATTCCTGAAGATGTGACAGGAGACACCTTCAGGACGAAGCAGGTATTGGCTGCACTTGCTGGGTCGAGCTCTGTTGTGCTACTACAGAGCCTCCGGCTGTGCAGATGCTGATCTGCCAGGGAGCAGGTAAAATAACCTTCCTCTCTGTTCACAAGCACAGTAAGTTTGTGCCTGCTTTCTAAATTACCAGCGGATGTATGTTCCTGTGACATCTTTATTTTATTATTCTTTTAAAAATGAAGATTGTGAATGTGGACACACACATGCCACACAGTATGGTAGTCAGGACGGCCTTGTAGAAGTTGTTCTGTTTACTGTGGTTTCTGAGTATCAAAATCAGAATCAGGCAGTCAAGTTTTGGAAGCAACTGCCTTTACCTGCCTTATTTTTTTTTAAAGACGGAATCCTGTTAGATAGCCTAGCCAAACCAAGAAATTCATGATCCTGCTGCCTCAGATTCCCCACCTAGTGCTGAAATCTTGATAATTTTTCTTTAAAATTTACTTATTTGTGTGTGTGTGCATGTGTGATGGTGTATGGTCAGAGGATTTGTAGGGGTTGGTCCTTGACTTTTCCAACATGGGTTCTGGGGATCAAACTCAAGTCATCAGACTTAGCAGCAGGCATCTAACTGGTTGTCTCCCTCCCTATTCTATGGTGGATTTCAAACCCAGGGGCTTGTAAGTGCTAAGTAAGCACTCAGTGAGTAACATCCCTGGCTCATCTTCTTTCTCTGGAAGTACAGGGGATTGAACCTAGGGCATCATGTGTAGGAAGCAAGCACTCTACCACAGAGCTAAAAACCATCATTATTTGTAATTAGTATATACTAAAAAAAAGAAATAAACATTTTAGGGGACTTTAACTTTATGTATGATTTGACATACATAGATCATTTTTTTTCCTTCTTAAAGATAAGGGCTATCTATATTATCCTGACTGCCCTTGAACCCAGAATGTAGACCATGCTGGCCTTGAATTAATAGGGATCCACCTGTCTCTACCCTCCAAGAACTGGAATTAAAGGTTAAATATGATATATAAGGCTGGAGTGATGGCTTAGTGATTAAGAGCACTTGCTGCTGTTACAGGGGACCGAGTTCAATTCCTAGCATCCACAGGGCAGCTCACAAGTATCCACGGCTCCAGTTCCAGGAGATCTGATACTGGTTTCTGACCTCTTCAGATACCAGGCATGCAGTTGGTGCACATACATACATCCAGGCAGAACATTCACACATATAAAATCAAAAAGTGCCCACAGCTCTTGCAGAGTGGCCAAAGTTCAGTTCACAGCAGCCGTATCATACCCTGTTCACTACCTCCTGTAAATCCAACTATCAGTGTAGAGGTTGGAGGCAGGGGTGGGAGCAGGAAGTAAAGCCAGTGCTCTCTTCTGGACTCTGCAGAAACTTGCACTCATGTGAATATATCATTTCTCTTCTATAATTAAAGAAAAGAAAAGACATAAAAAACAACAAGGGAAAAACCAAAACCCAAAACTTGTCTATAACTCCAGTCCCAGGAAATCCAATGCCCTCTTCTGTCTTCTTTCATAGGCATCAAGGACGAACAAGATACATAGATTGTCAGAAGTCATAATAGGACAAGCTAATAATTA
>NW_021617151.1:8278-9711 GCF_004785775.1 Grammomys surdaster | reverse complement strand
ATTATTTAATTTAATTTTAATTTTTCATTAATGACTTTACTTCCTCATCAGAGCTCCCCCTCCCTTCTATCCTTCCAGTCCCTTCTTCTTTCCTTCCCTTTTTCTGTGCACCTCTCTCTTACTCCTCAAAGAAGGGGAAACCGCCCATGGATGTCAGCCCACCTTGGCATATCAATTTGTAGTAGATGGCTTTGGGTCTCAGCATCTGTTTTCTTCATCTGTTAGGTGAAGCCACTCAGATGATTGTTATGGTAGCCTCCCTTCTGCAAGTGAAGTAGAATAATATTAATAAAGTCAAGGATGGGTTCTCTCATGGCATGGGACTCAAGTTGGGCCAGTCATTTGTTGTCCATTCCCTCACTTCTGTCCCCTTTTTATCTCTGCACTTCTTTTGACAAGAAAAAATGTCAGTCAATGGTTTTTGTTTAGGTTGGTATACCCATCCTTCCATTGCAAATCTTTTCTGGTTATAGGAGTTGACCATTTCATGTTCTATATCCCCTCTCCCTAGGCATCTTAGCTGTGGTCACCTTGTTTGTTTCTATGACAGTACCATGTGGATTTTATTACTATTGTTCTGTAATACAGATTGAGATCAGATATGGTGATACCTCCATAAGTCCTTTTATCATAAAAGATTGTTTTAGTTATTCTGGGTGTTTCTTTTTTTTTTTTTTAATTTGATGTTCAGCATTGTTCTTTCAAGGTCTGTAAAGAATCATCTTGCAGTTTTGATGGGAAGTGCATTGATGTATAGATTGCTTTTGGTGTTATAGCCATTTTTGGTATGTTGATCCTACCAGTCCAAGAGTATGAGAAATTTTTCCATCTTCTGAGATGGTGTTCAATTTTTTTCTTTAAACACTTCAAGTTCTTGTCCTGAAGACTTGCTTGATTAGAATTTCACCAAGCTATTTTATATTATTTGTGGCTACTGTGAAATGTATTATTTCCCTAATTTCTTCTTTAGCTTGTTGATCATTTGTATAAAGAAGGCTGTTGAGTTACTGAGTTAATTTTGTATCCAGCCTCTTAGCTGATGTTGGTTATCACATGTAGGGGTTCCTTGGTAAGATTTTGGGGCCCCTTATGTGTACTATCATATCATCTGAAAATACAGATATTTTGACTTCTTTCTTTTCAATTTGTATTCCTTTGACCTCTTTTAGTGTTCTTATTGTTCTAGCCAGACTTCAAATACTATCTCAAATAGACATGGAGAGAGTGGTCAGCATTGTTAAATTTAAACAAATCTTTTCCACAAATCAAGCCCTATAGGGGATACTCCAAGTAAAACTGAAACAAAGGAGGTTAAGAACACCTAAGAAAACACAAGAAAAAATTAACTTCACCCCAGAAAAATCAAGGAAAAGCACATGTAACTCATCTCGTTCTCTCTCTCTCTCTCTCTCTCTCTCTCTCTCTCTCTCTCT
>NW_021617151.1:2169-8178 GCF_004785775.1 Grammomys surdaster | reverse complement strand
CTCTCTCTCTCTCTCTCTCTCTCTCTCTCTCTCTCTCTCTCTCTGTCACACACACACACACACACAACCATGTGCTTTAATAGTCGGAGAGTTCAATATCCCCTCTCACCAATGGACAGGCCATTCATACAGAAACTGAACTAAATAGAGAAATTATGAAACTAACAGAGATTAGGAATGAATTGGACCTAATAGATGTCTATAGAGCCTTTCATCTAAACACAAAAGAATGTTTCTTCTTCTTTGCACCTCATGGAACCATCTCCAAAATTAACCATATACTTGGCCACAAAGGCAGGCTCAACAGCTACAAGAAAACTGAAATAATCCCCTGCATCTTTTCAGACCACCATAGAATAAAGCTAGACTTCAACAACAACAAAATCAACAGAAATCCTACACAGTTAATGGAAACAGAGAACCTGTCTATTCAATGATCCCTGTACTAAAGAAGAAATAAAGAAAGAAATGAATGACTATATAGAATTGACGGACAATGAAGGCAGAACATACCCAAATGTATGGGACACACTGAAAGGCCAGCTAAGAGGAAAGTTTGTAGCACTATGTGTTTTCATAAAGAATTTGGAGAGATTCCATACTGGCAACTTAACAACATACCTGAAAGTTCTAGAAAACAAAAGAAAGAAAAAGTACACCTAATATGCATAGAGGGCAGGAAATAATTAAACTCAAGACTGAATTCAAAAAATTAGAAACAGAAAAATACAAAGAATCTAGGAAACCAAGAGTTGGTTCTTTGAGAAAAATCACCAAGGTAGGCAAACCTTTATTCAAACTAATTAAAAGTCAGAGAGACATTATACAAACTACAAAAATCAGAAGTGAAAACAATAGACAAAAACAGACTGCAAGGGAATACAAAGACTTATTAGTTCTTACATGAAAAACCTATAGTGTACAAAATTGGAAAATCTAAATGGAATGAATGCTTTTCTTTTTAGATATCACTTATCAAAGCTAAGTCATGATGAGGTAAACAATTTTTTTTGTTTGTTTTTTTGAGACAGGGTTTCTCTGTGTAGCCCTGGCTGTCCTGGAACTCAATCTGTAGAGCAGGCTGGCCTCGAACTCAGAAATCCGCCTGCCTCTGCCTCCCAAGTCCTGGGATTAAATGCTGGCCCACCACTGCCTGACAAGGTAAATAATTTAAGGAAATTCATAAACCTTAGGAAATCAAAGCAGTCATTAGAACGCTTCCGCCAAAATCAAAAAGCCCAGTACCAAATAAATGGTTTTAGCACAGAATTCTACCAGACCTTGAAAGAAGAATGAATACTAATAGTTTTCAAATCATTCCACAAAATAGAAACAGAAGGATCATTGCCAAACATATCCTATGAGACCACGGTCAATCAGTATTGTATTAATGGCGTTCCCTCTACTCTTTTTCAAAGTCCTTTTCAGTTACTTTTACCTATAAAAGAAATCAATTATGTGTATCATCTTTTAAATTTCATTTTCTTTAAATATATCACTTTTGTCATTTTATCTGTTTCTACTCTCCAATGTTTTCTGGTCATTTAGAATTTTATTCTGTGTTTCTCAAGTGCTATTGATTTATTTTTTTATTTAGAGCAATGTCTCCTATAGCTCAGGCTTGCCTCACACTATGTAATTGCAAATTGCTTTGAATACCTAATCCTTCCTCTGCTGCCCAGTGCTTGAAAGACAGTCAGGGAGAAGGAAAAAGAGATCTGTGAAGGATTGTCCTCTGCCCTCCCTGGCTTTTATTATGAGATTAGAAATGAATTTGTGTAAGAATTGTGTTCACTGGCCAACTTTGGGACTGGTGTAGTCCCAGCACAGAACAGGAAGGCAGGAAGGAGGGTGGTAGCTTTCCTGCATTGGCAGCAGTTGGGATTACCAATGAGTACTTGGGTAATCAGTTTTAGATGATCAGTAAAAGTCCTGAAGGCCATTTCTTGGGTCCACAGACCAGGCACTGAACAATATACAGAACGAAGAAAATTTAGTTCTAGAAATCAAATTACTTTAGTTATACTAGTTAAGCAAAACAGAAGATGTGGACAAACTGATACAGCTATCTCTGACAGGAGCGTTGCTTTCCTGGCTGCAGATGGAGAGCCTGAGAGAAAAGGTGTGAGTAATCCTTGCTGTGGTCTTCTACAGACTGCTTGTCCCTGGTGCACATGGGGCCATAAAGCCAGTTTCAACTTTAAAAAATAATTTTTGATATTCTAATTACATCATTTCCAAATTCTTTTTCCTTTCTCCAATATATTCCTCTATGTATTGAGTTTCATCTCCTCTCTTTGGTTTAATTGTTGTTACTGTTGAAATTTGACCTGTGTTTGGCTGTAGGACTTCTCAGCTGTGAGACACAGAAATGGCTCTACTGGGCATTGAGTGTGTAATGGACCATACACAAAAGAGACCTCTTGGCTTGGAAGTACTTTGTGAGACTGGAAGAGTTTCTACTAAAATACCGATTTTCCAGACTAAGGCACTGTCTGCCCTTATGGTTGAAGGGCAGAGCTAGGAAGGTCTGTGCTGCCCAAGTAATTTGACTTCTGCTCACCGAGGCGGATCTACTACTATATTAAGGCCCATCTGGGTAGCCCAGGTTAATGAGCAACTATCCTCTGTGAAAGGATAGTAATCCGAAGCACCAGTGGGAGGTGATTTGTTAGCTCCTTTCAGGATTCTCCTTATGTGCTTCTATATCAGCTGTGAAGACTACCAGCCATACCATGGAGAGTATGGGGACCACTGTCCCCAGATAAGGGGGAACAAGCCAGCTGAGCTGTCAGAGCTGTGGGGACTAGTATGAACTGTGAACTAGACTGTGGTTCTGTTGGTCCATAGAGCAACCTGAGCAGTGGTCCTTGACCTCCACATCTTCCTGAGTGTGCATTCCTTGGGGAAAGACAGGCTCTGCAGCCACAGCTCTGGGATGCTGTGCTCCTTGTAACACACAAGCATTGATTTTGGTGTCGTGGGAATACAGATTTGAAAACTGAAAGTCCAGTTTGTAGAAGTTCTGAGTGTTGCATTCCACTTTCCTTACAAATAGTTTAGAAATTGGTAGAAGAGATGTGATGAGGGTTATCCTTTAGCAATACTTGATTAGAATCCTAGGGCTGGAGCCATGGCTCAGTGGTTAAGAGCAGTTGATGCATTTTCAGAGGACCATACTTCAGTTCCCAGGATTCATATCATGTGACTCACAACAGGACCTGGTTTACTTTTACCTCCATTAGTATATAACACACACACACAAACACACACACACACACCATAGATACATACACATATACATGTAAATACAAAATATTAAAAAGCTTGGAGATGGTGGTGCACACCTTTAATCCCAGTACTCAGAAGGTAGAAGCAGGCAGAGCTCTCAATTCAAGGCCATCCTGGTCTACAGAATGTGTTTTAGGACAGTTCCAGGGTTACATATAGAACCTTCCCTCCACGCTCCACCCAAATCCCAAAAAAAAAATATATAAGTAAATGATACAAGATAAATTAAAAAAAAAAATCCTTCATACTTTCTATGATTCAGGGAAATTCAGTTCCTGACAAACAGTATCTAAGGTGCAGAGGTTTCTCGAGTATGCACTGGTTTGAGTGTGTAGAAGTGACAGAGTCTACATTTGTGTCATAGTCCATGTGTCAGAAATAAACAATAAACTTTCTTCGATGTCATTTTCAGTGTGGTCTTCAGTGGGTGTTTTTCTGAAACCATAAGGGAACATGAGTGGCTACAGAGACATGGCAGGCCTTTCTCTCAGTGTGCATTTCCAGATGGAACTCTAGAGCATGAGACCTTTCTGTTTGGAAGCAACAACAGTTGCTGAAAGGTCAAAACCATAACAGTATAGGGGTCACTTTAAGTTAATTTTGTGGGCGTTGTAAAATCTGTATCTAATTTCCTCGTTTTCTTTTTTTTTTTTTTATTCTCTCATACAATACATACTGACGAAAGCCTCCCCTTTCTTCACTCTTTAAGCACTGGATGCCATTTTTGCTCTCCACTGTGCACTGCTTCTCCTTCCTTCAGAAAAAAGCAGGCCTCCCACTGATATCAACTAAACAAGATATAGCAAGATGCAATAAGACTAGGCAGAAGTCAAGTTAAATTGCATGAGGCAATTCAATAGGAGAAAAAGGGTTCCTCGAACAGGAAAGAGATTCAGAGATCCCTCCACGCATATAAAAACTCCAGAGTGAACAAGCACAGCATGTATGCAGAGGGCCTAGCACAGACCCAGGTAGGCTCCATAATTGTTGGTTCAGTCTCCTTGAGCCCTCATGGGTCATTGTCATCCCTACTGTCTTTTGTGCTGGGTGCTCATGGTGCTGTCAACACCTCTTCCGCTCTTAGGTTCCTGGAACTCTGCCTAATGTTCGAATGTGGGTGTGTGCATGTGTTCCCAACAGCTGCTGGAGGAATCTTCTCTGTTGACTATCCAGCTATGCAGCATCTCTGAATATAGCAGAATATCATACGGAAAAGTGAAATTGAAAAAAAAATTTTTGAGTAACTCACGTTTGGTTCAGCCTTCGATCTCCAAGTCATCCACCTCCCTGTTCCTGGCCATTCAGGCAGTGTAATGCATGAACTTCCTTTCATGGCTTGTGTCTCAAGTTAGTTCAGGTATTGGTTGGCTAAATCCACAAGCTCTAAGCAACCACTGGCCCAGCACATCTCCAAGGCAGGACAAGTTGTGGGTCAAAGGGTTAGTGGTTGAGTTGGTGTCTCAGGCCCACCAGGGGTAGCCTGCCCTAATTAGATATAATGCTTTATTCAGGTTTCATATCCTCCATCACTACGAGACTGTCGTTTAAATATACCACATTTTCTTTTTTTTTTTTTGTTTATTTATTTATTTATTATATGTAAGTACACTGTAGCTGTCTTCAGACACCCCACAAGAGGGCATCAGATATCATTACAGATGGTTGTGAGCCACCATGCGGTTGCTGGGATTTGAACTCATGACCTCTGGAAGAGCAGTCAGTTACCACATTTTCTTTATCCATTCTTCCCACTGACGGATGTCTAGAATGCTTCTATTTTCTGTCTACTATGCATAAGTATTCTATAAATATAATTTCTAAAGTGTCCTTGTGTTAAGATAGAACATCTTTTTGGTATATGCCCAAGGATTGTCCTTTCAAGGTCTGAAAATAATTGTGCTGGAATAGAATGGGAATTGTTTTGAATCTGTAGATTGCTTTTGGTAGGATGTCCATTTTACTAAGTTAATTCTACCAATGCCTGAGTGTGGGGACACGTTTGAATCTTTAGGTATTTTGTTCATAGTTCTTGTCAAAGAAGTCTTTTAGTGGCTTGTGGACAGTTACCTGAAGATATTTTTTCATTGTCTGTGGTTATTGTGAGGCGTTGTTTCCCGTAATGTTCTTCTCAGCCCATTTCTCTTTTGTATGTAAGAGAGCTATGATTTTTTCGAGGTAACTTTGTATCCAGCCATTTTGCTGAAGGTATTTATCAACTGATAGTGTTTTGGGTACTGCTTATATGTACTATCATATCATCTCCAAATAATGATACTTGACTACTTTCTTTCTAATTTGTATTCCCTTGATCTCTTTTAGTTGTCTTATTGCTCTAGCTAGAATTTCCAGTACTATTGGAACAGAGATGGACAGAACAGACAACCATGATTTGTTTTTAATGATATTTGTAGAGCGTCTTTGAATTTCTCTCCATTTATTTTGTTGTAGGCTTTTTGTAGACTACCTTTATTATGTGTAGGTATGTCCCCTGTATTCCTGGTCTTTAAACACTTTTATTAGCCAGGCGGTGGTGGCGCATGCCTTTAATCCCAGCACTTGGGAGGCAGAGGCAGGCGGATTTCTGAGTTCGAGGCCAGCCTGGTCTATAGAGTGAGCTCCAGGACAGGCAGGGCTATACAGAGAAACCCTGTCTCGAAAAACCTAAAAAAATTAAAAAAACACTTTTATTATTATGAAGAGGCACTGGAGTTTGACAAA
>NW_021617151.1:715-2069 GCF_004785775.1 Grammomys surdaster | reverse complement strand
AAAAACCTAAAAAAAATAAAAAAACACTTTTATTATTATGAAGAGGCACTGGAGTTTGACAAAGGCCTTTTGAGTGTCTAATGAGATGGTCAGGTGATTTCTTTTTTTTTTCATTTTATTTATATGGTGGAATATATTGACAAAGTTTTTTTGTTTTTATGTCAAACCATCTTTCCATGTCTTGGAGGAAGCTGATTTTGTCATTTGTATGCTTATCTTATCATTTGTATGTTTCTTTTTTATTCATTCTGAGTATCTTGCCTTATGCATGGATGCCCACAACATGTTGTGTGTGTGATGATCAGAGTGGTCAAGAGATGGCCTTAGAACTGCTGAACTTGGGATTATTGATTGTTGTGAGCTGTCATGTACACACTGAGAATTGAACCCATCTCAGTGACACATCATCCCATCTAATCTGTAAGACCATGTGCTGTGAGCTGGGCGGTGGTGGCCCACACCTTTAATCCCAGCACTTGGGAGGCAAAGGCAGGCGGATTTCTGAGTTCAAGGCCAGCCTGGTCTACAGAGTGAATTCCAGGACAGCCAGGGCTATACAGAGAATCCCTGTCTCGAAAAACCAACCAACCAACCAAACAAACAAACAAACAAAAAACCATGTGCTGTTAATTCCTGTTCCCTTGCTCTTGCCCTATGTGGTTTTTAAGGTCTACATATACATTGCTTACATTTTCATCTGTCCATCTCTAGCTGGACAGGCATTCTTTTCTAGTAAATTTTTTTGTCTTTTCTCTCTCTTTCTTTCTTTCTTTCTTTCTTTCTTTCTTTCTTTCTTTCTTTCTTCCTTTTTTTTCTTCCTTTCTTTCTTTCTTACATCAAATCTTAATTTTCACTTATTCACACAGGGCTTATGAACACAAAAAAGAGGACAAGGGGAAGGGGATCACACCAGAGCATGGGTGTTCATGGGGAGTACAGATATCTTTCAGAACAGATTATTGGCTGAGTGAAGGTTCAGGGGACAGGTCACTAGGACTCAGCCTATGATTCATTTGTCCTTTTCTAAGTTGGAATTATCTGCCAAGGCTACCTATTGACAAGGTCTATGACTACTCAGGCTGGTAAATTACCTCAAAAGCTGCCTGTTTACAATGGCTTATGGCCATCTGTTTCAATGTTTTTGGACACAGACCCAAGACTTGGTGTTAGTATACATGTATGACAGGCCTATTGCTGATTTTAGGCCTATGATTGATTTTAGGCCTTCAGTGTATAAGCAGGGCTGCCCAGGACATCTTCCTTCTCTAAGTATAGAAGGGGTGTGTTGATTCTAATCTTGTGAAGGCGGGGATACAGGCCTGACCTCCAGTAACTGAAGGGGACTTTGTAATGG
>NW_021617151.1:0-615 GCF_004785775.1 Grammomys surdaster | reverse complement strand
GGTTCTGGGTGGCTCCTCTCTGCTAGGTCTAGGGGCAGAAGTCCCCTCTTTTAGGTTGGGTGGAGATGAGTTTTGGGAACACCCTGGATAGAGTAACAACCTCATCTTGAGTCTCCTGGTCCTCCATAGCTAACTTATGATAATGTATCTGAATAAGTTTTGCTACCAAATTATTTATCTGTTGTTTCACAAAGTTAGTCAGCCTATTTAAGGTCCAGAGACCAAAAGAAGCAAGCAAAAATAACCCAATTAATGGTCCCAAGATGGGAGGAGATAGGGTTCACCACCATGGAGAAGATAAGAACCAATTCTTGTACCACCTCTCATCTTTCTCTTTCTCTCTCTGTCTTTTCGCAGAGCCTTCTCTGACCTTTCTCATGTTCTCTTTAACTGTCCCTGTCTTGTCTATGTAAAAGCAACATTCTTATTTAAGGACTATACACTGTCAAGAGCTGTACACAGTCTTTTCTATTGTAGGAGAATTAATCAAGTCCAATAAAGTCCTTTGCAAATTTTGGAGGTCTCTTTAGACAGTGAAACTAGGGATTTCCTCAGATAAGTGATTTCAATCTCTAGCTGTTTGATGTTCTTGTCAATGGCCCTTCGAAGGTTTGA
>NW_021617150.1:2216-4313 GCF_004785775.1 Grammomys surdaster | reverse complement strand
TTTCATAATTTTTTTTGATTTCTCTTCCATTGGATTACAGTTTATTATTGACTGTGTATTATTTCTTCAAGTTTTCACTATTTTTCCTCAATTTTTCACTAGCTTTTTGCACAGTGTTTTAAATTTTTGAATTTTTTGCCAAGTGAATGTTCAATTTTAGTAGGAGAAACTGCTTCAAATCTCATTCCTTTACAAATCAAATGGTCCCCCTAGGAATTTTCTATTTTTTATGAATTTTAAATGAAATTACTCTGTTTTCATAAAGTTCTTTGATATCTGTTTTGTTTGATTTTTCCACAGTTTTTTGAATTTTATGAATTTTTTGCCAAGTAAATGTTTCATTTTATCAGGAAAAACTGTTTTAAATCACATTCCTTTACAAATCAAATGGTCTCCTTATCAATTTTCCATTTTTTTATGAATTTTAAATGCCAATTTCTCCTTTTTAAAAAATTTCTTTGATTTCTCTTTTGTTAGATTTTTCCACAGTGTTTTCAATTTCATGAATTTCTTGCCAAGTAAACGTTCAATTTTTTCAGGAAAAACTGTTTGAAATCACATTCCTTTACAAATCAAATGTTCTCCTTATAAATTTTCTATTTTTTGTGAATTTTAAAAGCAAATTTCTCCTTGTCCTTAACATTCTTTGATTTCTCTTCCGTTTGATTATAGTTTATTATTGACTGTAATATTTCTTCAAGTTTTCACTATTTTTCCTGAATTTTTCACTAGCTTTTTCCACAGTGTATTCAATTTCATGAATTTCTTGCCAAGTAAATGTTCAATTTTATCTAGAGAAACGTCTTTAAAACACATTCGTTTACAAATAAAATGGTCTCCTTATCAATTTTCTATTTTTTATGAATTTTCAACACAAATTTCTCCTTTTTCATAATTTTCTATGATTTCTCTCCTGTTAGATTATAGTTTATTATTGACTGTGTAATATTTCTTCAAGTATTCACTATTTTTCCTGAATTTTTCACTAGCTTTTTCCACAGTGTTTTCAATTTTATGAATTTTTTGGCAAGTAAATGTTCAATTTTTTCAGCAAAATCTGTTTTAATTCACATTCCTTTACAAATCAAATGTACTACTTATCAATTTTCTACTTTTTATGAATTTTAAGTGCAAATTTCTACTGTTTCATAAATTTCTTTGGTATCTCTTTTGTTTGAGTTTTCCACAGTGTTTTCAATTTTATGAATTTTTTGCCATGTAAATGTTCATTTTTATCAGAAGAAACTGTTTCAAATCACATTCCTGTACAAATCAAATGGTCTCCTTATTAATTTTCTATTTTTTATGAATTTTCAGTACAAATTTCTCCTTTTTCATAATTTTCTTTTATTTCTCTTCTGTTTGATTATAGTTTATTATTGACTGTGTAATATTTTTTCAAGCTTTCACTATTTTTCCTGAAATTTTCATGAGTTTTTTCCACAGTGTTTTCAATTTTATGAATTTTTTGGCAAGTAAATGTTCAAATTTAACAGGAAAATCTGTTTTAATCACATTCCTTAAGAAATCAAATGGTCTCCTTATCAATTTTCTATTTTTTATAATTTTCAATACAAATTTCTCCTTTTTTAAAATTTCTTTGATATCTCTGTTGTGTGATTTTTCCACAGTGTTTTCAATTTTATCATTTTTTTTGTCAAGTAAATCTTCAATTTCATCTGTAAAACTGTTTTAATTCACATTCCTTCACCAATCAAATGTTCTCCTTATCAATTTTCTATTTTTTATAATTTTAAGTGCAAATTTCTCCTTTTTCATAAATTTCTTTGATATCTCTTTTGTTTGATTTTTCCACATTGTTTTCAATTTGATGAATATTTTGCCAAATAAATGTTCAATTTTATCAGGAGAAACTGTTTTCATACAATCCTTTACAAATCAAATGGTCTCCTTATCAATTTTCTATTTTTTATGATTTTTAATTGCAAATTACTCCTTTTTCATAAAGTTCTGTGATATCTCTTTTGTTTGATTTTTCCACAGTGTTTTCAATTTTATGAATTTCTTGCCAAGTAAATGTTCAATTTAATCAGGAAAAACTGTTTTAAATCACATTCCTTTAGAAATCAAATGGTC
>NW_021617150.1:0-2206 GCF_004785775.1 Grammomys surdaster | reverse complement strand
CACATTCCTTTAGAAATCAAATGGTCTCCTTATCAATTTTCTAATTTTTATGAATTTTAAATGCAATTTACTCTTTTTTCATAAAGTTCTTTGAAATCTCTTTTGTTTGATTTTTCCGCAGTGTTTTCAAATTTATGAATTTTTTGCCAAGTAAATGTTTAATTTTATCAGGAAAAACAGTTTAAATCACATTCCATTTCTAATCAAATGGTCTCCTCAGGAATTTTCTAATTTTTATGAATTTTAAATGCAAAGTACTCTTTTTTCATAAAGTTCTTTGATATCTCTTTTGTTTGATTTTTCCACAGTGTTTTCAAATTTATGAATTTTTTGCCAAGTAAATGTTTAATTTTATCAGGAAAAACTGTTTAAATCACATTCCATTACAAATCAAATGGTCTCCTCAGGAATTTCCTAATTTTTATGAATTTTACATGAAATTACTCCTTTTTCATAAAGTTCTTTGATATCTCTTTTGTTTGATTTTTCCACTGTGTTTTGAATTTTATGAATTTTTTGCCAAGTAAATGTTTAATTTTATCAGGAAAAACTGTTGTAAATCACTTTCCTTTACAAATCCAACGTCCTTTTATAAATTTTCCTTTTTTTATGAATTTTTAAGGTAAATTTCTCCCTTTTAAAATATTTCTTTCATATCTCTTTTGTTTGATTTTTCCACAGTAGTTTCAATTTCATGAGTATTTGCCAAGTAAATGTTGAATTTTATCAGGAGAAACTGTTTGAAATCACATTCCTTTACAAATCAAATGTTCTCCTTATCAATTTTCTATTTGTTATGAATTTTAAATGCAAATATCTCCATTTCATAATTTTTTTTGATTTCTCTTCCATTGGATTACAGTTTATTATTGACTGTGTATTATTTCTTCAAGTTTTCACTATTTTTCCTCAATTTTTCACTAGCTTTTTGCACAGTGTTTTAAATTTTTGAATTTTTTGCCAAGTGAATGTTCAATTTTAGTAGGAGAAACTGCTTCAAATCTCATTCCTTTACAAATCAAATGGTCCCCCTAGGAATTTTCTATTTTTTATGAATTTTAAATGAAATTACTCTGTTTTCATAAAGTTCTTTGATATCTGTTTTGTTTGATTTTTCCACAGTTTTTTGAATTTTATGAATTTTTTGCCAAGTAAATGTTTCATTTTATCAGGAAAAACTGTTTTAAATCACATTCCTTTACAAATCAAATGGTCTCCTTATCAATTTTCCATTTTTTTATGAATTTTAAATGCCAATTTCTCCTTTTTAAAAAATTTCTTTGATTTCTCTTTTGTTAGATTTTTCCACAGTGTTTTCAATTTCATGAATTTCTTGCCAAGTAAACGTTCAATTTTTTCAGGAAAAACTGTTTGAAATCACATTCCTTTACAAATCAAATGTTCTCCTTATAAATTTTCTATTTTTTGTGAATTTTAAAAGCAAATTTCTCCTTGTCCTTAACATTCTTTGATTTCTCTTCCGTTTGATTATAGTTTATTATTGACTGTAATATTTCTTCAAGTTTTCACTATTTTTCCTGAATTTTTCACTAGCTTTTTCCACAGTGTATTCAATTTCATGAATTTCTTGCCAAGTAAATGTTCAATTTTATCTAGAGAAACGTCTTTAAAACACATTCGTTTACAAATAAAATGGTCTCCTTATCAATTTTCTATTTTTTATGAATTTTCAACACAAATTTCTCCTTTTTCATAATTTTCTATGATTTCTCTCCTGTTAGATTATAGTTTATTATTGACTGTGTAATATTTCTTCAAGTATTCACTATTTTTCCTGAATTTTTCACTAGCTTTTTCCACAGTGTTTTCAATTTTATGAATTTTTTGGCAAGTAAATGTTCAATTTTTTCAGCAAAATCTGTTTTAATTCACATTCCTTTACAAATCAAATGTACTACTTATCAATTTTCTACTTTTTATGAATTTTAAGTGCAAATTTCTACTGTTTCATAAATTTCTTTGGTATCTCTTTTGTTTGAGTTTTCCACAGTGTTTTCAATTTTATGAATTTTTTGCCATGTAAATGTTCATTTTTATCAGAAGAAACTGTTTCAAATCACATTCCTGTACAAATCAAATGGTCTCCTTATTAATTTTCTATTTTTTATGAATTTTCAGTACAAATTTCTCCTTTTTCATAATTTTCTTTTATTTCTCTTCTGTTTGATTATAGTTTATTATTGAC
>NW_021617149.1:0-2289 GCF_004785775.1 Grammomys surdaster | reverse complement strand
TATATATATATATATGAATATACATATGAAACTGTCAAAGAATAATATATATTATTATATAATGTATTCAATATGTTATGTATTGTATTGTAATATAACTATACTATAAAATAGTATACATTATTCTTTGATAGTTTCATCTATGAATACACTGAGCCTTGGGCATGTTGATAAGCCACCATACCTTCTTTTACCACTTCCTCTCTTCCACTGAGAATCTGGAAATTTCAAGTTCAGGTAAAATTCAAAAAGCAGATATAGGATAAAACAATAAAAAATCTGGAGCAGAAATCAAATGTGCTTAACAGTGTTCACCAATTACTTTGATTAAACCATGACAAAAACAAAAAAAAAATGACAGATCAACTGTATTTGCATAATTTATAAATAAGAAATAACAAACCAAAATATTGACTATAGTTGCCCCTGGGAAACAGAATTTCGATTTTTTTCCTTTGCACTTTAAATTTCCTAAATGTGCACATGCAATTTGTACAATCAGAAAAAGGAATGCACACTACGTAAGATGTTGGTAGATTTAATTGTGCACGGATGGAGTTTGGCACCAGGTAAACAGTTTTGTCAGACTCCCCAGCTGCTAGCCGGACCTGGAACTCAGTGTTCAGAAGATGCCTATAAAGCAGGGCTGGAATGCAACTGGGCACCAGTGAGAGATCCCACATGTTTGCACCTGCAATTTAACAAGTTCACATTAAAAACACTATATTAATATAAATAAAACTATTGTTTTGAAATTTTAATAAGCATCATGCAATAGCTCTACCTCTCATCTAGAGGGTGAGCCATATTTGATAGCTGGCTGAAATACTAAGCTACATACACATAACTGTCTTTGTTCAATATAATCTCTGTGAGGAAGGTGGGTTTTCTTTATTATTCTCTCTGAATAACTGAGACCCAGAAGACTCTCTCTCTCTCCCTCAGTTTCTTTAATAGATATGAGACTGTTAAGCTGCTTATTTATTTAGAAAGATATATTAGTTTATATATATAAAGAGATGTATCCACTTAATATAATTCCTCAAAATAAAGCTGTATGTAATATCACATTAAGTATCTCTCTCCTCCATCCCCCTATGTGTGTGGGGGTGGGGTGGGGAGGGGTATGGTGTGTGTGTGTGTGTGTGTGTGTGTGTGTGTGTGTGTGTGTGTGTGTTGTGTTTGGTCCTGAACCCAGGGCCTCATCACACATATTGAGCAAGCACTCTACCACTGAGCTACATTCCCGGCTCAATAATTCCAGGCTTCAATGACATAAACATCCTGAGTTTTCTACATTGCACTATGAGATGCTGAGATTCTGTTCTTTGTAGTAATCTATGTTCTCCTTGTTTTTGAGGTGTGGTCACCTCTGATCCACCATCAAGTTCACTGGTTCCTCCCTGTCATCTTCTTTGTTCTACTTAGCAAATCTACCAAATTTTTACTTTACTTTTTTTTAACCTCTAAATGTACTATTTATGGGCTGGGGGCAGGGTGTGGTTCAGTTGATAGAGTAGTTGCCTGGTACACAGGAAGCCCTAGGTTAGATTCCCTTGCAACATATAAACCAAGTGTGGTATCACATACCTGTAATCCCAGCAGGGAGGTGTAGGCAAGAGGATCAGACATTCAAAGTTGTTTCTCAGCCACCAAAGGAGTTCAAAGCCAGCCAGGGCTAAAAACACCACCAAAACTACCACCATCCCACACATATATGTGTATAATCATTTTTTTTTTTAGCTTATATTTTTCTGAGATATCACAATGTTAAGAGTTGTTTGAATTCTGGTAGTTCAAACATCTGCATCACCTTGGGCTCAACATCTGTTTTATCTTTTCTTTTGAAAACCCACAGCATTTCCCTTGGTGTGTCTAGTATTTTGAAATGGTGTCCTGATCATTTTAAATGTTATGCTGTGCTGGGCAGTGATGGCACACGCCTTTAATCCCAGCACTTGGGAGGCAGAGGCAGGCGGATTTCTGAGTTCGAGGCCACCCTGGTCTACAGAGTGAGTTCCAGGACAGCCAGGGCTACACAGAGAAACCTTGTCTTGAAAAACCAAAATAAATAAATAAATAAATAAATAAATAAATAAATAAATAAATAAATGTTATGCTGTAAGACTCAGCCCTGGTCAATCTGCTGGAGAATTCTAAGTGTTCTTTCAAGCTACACGCTCTGCCTATTCTGACAATATGGTTGTTATATTAGTCGAGTTTGGTCTCTCCTTTGTTCTTGCCTCAAAGTTGCAAGAGAAGAGAAAAGGAGAGGAGAGGAGAGGAGAG
>NW_021617148.1:448-10185 GCF_004785775.1 Grammomys surdaster | reverse complement strand
CATCATGAGAAGTGATTTTAATTCTGAATCCTGCTTTTCAGGTGTGAAGGGGTGTTCAGGGCTTGCTATATTGGGAGAACTGGGCACTGATGATGCCAAGAAACTTTGGTTTCTGTTGCTTATGTTCTTGCGCTTGCCTTTCGCCATCTGGTTAACTCTAGTGGTACCTGCCCTCTCTGTGTAAGATTGGAATCTGTATTTCCAGTTATCTTGCTTATTGCAGAGCTCCTCAGAGTCCAGAGGTCTCTGTGGTCTTATGCCCCTAATCTCCCGGGTGGAAGAACTCCTGGGACTCAGGCCACCTCTTGGATCTGGTAATCCTTATGTTCTGAGTGCAGTGGCTCCTCGGCTGCTCTGAGTGCAGTGGGTTCTCGATGACTCAGGATTCAGTTTCAGCTGCTCTGAGTGCAGTGGCTCCAGCTGCTCTGAGTGCAGTGGGTCCCTGATGACTCAGAATTCAGTTTCAGCTGCTCTGAGTGTAGTGGCTCCAGCTGCTCTGAGTGCTGTGGCTCCTGGATGACTCAGGATTCAGTTTCTCCACAGGACAGGAGCAGACCAACTCTGTGTCTGCTCCAGTCCAAGGGACCAGGCAGGGGCCGAAGAGAAGTGGAATTCCGGAGGGGCGGGGTTTGGGTAGCTGCTGTGCCCTGGATGTCCCTGGCTCCCAGATGTATTTCTGGGGCTTAGGGAGTGAGATGGAGTTCTTACCAGCTGCTCTGAGTGCAGTGGCTCCTGGATGACTCAGGATTCAGTTTCTCCACAGGACAGGAGCAGACCGACTCTGTGTCTGCTCCAGTCCAAGGGACCAGGCAGGGGCCGAAGGGAAGTGGAATTCTGGAGGGGCGGGGTTTGGGTAGCTGCTGTGCCCTGGATGTCCCTGGCTCCCAGATGTATTTCTGGGGCTTAGGGAGTGAGATGGAGTTCTTACCAGCTGCTCTGAGTGCAGTGGCTCCTGGATGACTCAGGATTCAGTTTCTCAACAGGACAGGAGCAGACCGACTCTGTGTCTGCTCCAGTCCAAGGGACCAGGCAGGGGCCGAAGGGAAGTGGAATTCTGGAGGGGCGGGGTTTGGGTAGCTGCTGTGCCCTGGATGTCCCTGGCTCCCAGATGTATCTCTGGGGCTTAGGGAGTGAGATGGAGTTCTTACCAGCTGCTCTGAGTGCAGTGGCTCCTGGATGACTCAGGATTCAGTTTCTCCACAGGACAGGAGCAGACCGACTCTGTGTCTGCTCCAGTCCAAGGGACCAGGCAGGGGCCGAAGGGAAGTGGAATTCCGGAGGGGCGGGGTTTGGGTAGCTGCTGTGCCCAGGATGTCCCTGGCTCCCAGATGTTTTTCTGGGGCTTAGGGAGTGAGATGGAGTTCTTACCAGCTGCTCTGAGTGCAGTGGCTCCTGGATGACTCAGGATTCAGTTTCTCCACAGGACAGGAGCAGACCGACCAGACATAGGTTTTGACTGGGTGTTTGCCTCCACTATTCTTGCCTTATACTGAGGAAGGGTCTCTCGCTCTCAAACATTTTTAATTGTGTGTGTATGTGTGTGTTTTGTCTGCAAGTATAAGTATTTATCACTTGATGTATACAGAGGACAGAAAAGGAAATCAGATCCCCTGGAACTGGAGTTATACAGATGGTTGTGGGCCACAATGTGGATACAAGAACTTTATCTGGCTTCTCTGCAAGACCAGTTAGTGCTCTTAACAGTTGAGCCATTTCTCTATCTAAGTAGACATGATTGCTTGCAGAACCTGTTTCCAGATTGTCTAGCTAGACAGCTTATTTAACCTGGGATCTATTGTCTATGTCCTGGTTGCTATGATTACAGTAGGTCACACCAAACCTGTGCTGGGATCTGAACTTTAGTCATTACATTTGGTGGCAAGCATTTTACCACTGAGCCTTTTCTGCAGCTACCAATCTTATTTTACATATTTTATATTCATTGCTCATATAAAATCCTATCTTCTTTTTTTTAAAGGAGTATATTTCAAATTTCAGAGAAATTGTAAAGACAAAGCTATTGTGTAAATCTTTAAAAGGAAATATGAAATAGAAGGGTTAGGGAAATTTTTTAAAAATGAGTAGCCTTTGAAATTAACACAATGATTCCAGTCAGACAATTTGAATAGAGCAACTGATTGGAACTCCTTAGTGTATTGTCCCTTGATTTCTCTTTAAAACATCTATAAAGACACAGAAAAGATTGAACATATAAAAAAATTACAAACTAAGACAGCCATGGAGAATAATTACATGTCAGATGACACCAGATTGTGAGAAAAGTAGTGGTGCTTATTCTGGAGGGATTCCTTGGCTTTTTACAAAGCAGAGGGCATAGCAACAAGGAGGAATTTCTAGCTTACCTTTTGTGCACACGTGGGCAGATATTTAGGATATGCAGTCCAATATTTTTAACCTCTAAGATGCTGAGTATGGATTTGACCAGCATGCTGTCTATTCCATCTTTGTTTAGATACTGACTAAAGACTTTGAAAGATTCAACCAAACCATAGGTAATCATTCACTGCTAATTCTCAGTTACTAGCACTTGATGCAGGTAGATTTACATTTAAGTGCCTGTCTTATTTAGTTTTCTGTTGTTTTCATAAAAAACCATGAACAAAAGCAACTTGGGGAGGAAATGGTCTATTTGGCTTACCTATCTCAGGTTATAGTCTTTTGAGGAAAACCAAGGAGTGGCACCTTGTCACAGGAACTGAAGCAGAGACCATGGAGGGGTGCTGCTTTTTGGCTTGCTCCCCATAGCTTGTTCTGTTTGCTTCCTTATACAAGCTAAGACAACATATGCAAGGGTTATACCACTTACAATGATCTGGACCTTATCTATTATTAACCAAGAAAATTCCCTATAGACTTGCTTAAATGCAAATTGATGGAGTGGAGAATAGTTAACACATCAAGGGTGATTCTTAGGGTTACTCTCCCAGCAGCTATCAAATGTCAATAACTCCAAGGTTATTGACTTTATACCCACCACCCCTCTTTACACTAGGGTTTGATCTAGCTTAAGTATCACAGGTCTTGTATTATGCTGTCACACCACCACGAGTTCATAAATGTAGTTGCCTTGCACTATCTAAACATTCTGTCCTAAGTATTTAATTCAGGAAACTAAAAAAAAAAAAAAAAAGAAAAAGAAAATCTGAAGATGGCACAAGGAAGGGAATAATTAAAGTATGAAAATAAGTGAAATAAAAAGTGCGTATGTCAGAGTCTTACCAACCTAAGACAGAAGTGCATTGCTTTTGATAACGCATATTCTATGATGGGTAAAAAGGCATTCTTGTCAGAATGACCTAAGACAGGCTCAGTCTTGTTAATGAAGTAAAAAAGCGGGAGAGGCAAAGAGCCTTTGGGGCTGCTTGGCAAGAATCTGAGATGATCCAACTACAGGGAAATGGGCTGCTTGGCAGTAATATGACATTGGCCAAGGACAAGGAAGTAGGCTTCAGGGAGGAATCTGATATTAGGCTAGAACAAAGAAGTAATCTCAGGTAGGAATCTAAATCTTAGACTAGAACAAAGAAGTAATTTCAGGCAGGAATCTAAATTTTAGGGTAGAACAAAGAAGTAATTTCAGACAGGATTCTAAATTTTAGGCTAGAACAAGGAAGTAGGCTTCCTACGTGAAAACGACCTTGTGCTAGGACAGGGAAGTAGGCTCAGATACTTTGGTCATCCTGACAAACCCTTAGAAACAGTTATCACAGGAGTGTTCAAGTAATTGGGTTTAGTTTTGCTTTTCTTTGACTATTGTGTTTATTGTCTTGCTTGTTCCTTGACTACTTACATCTATTGTACTGCTAGACCCTCAACCTAGAACTGACCTTAATACATGCATATAATTAAAATGGTATAAAAGCAAAAAAAGTGAATAAATACATTAGTGAAAAAGAAAATAAAAAGGAAAAAAGTGCGTATGTAATAAAATTAAGTTTTCTATTAGTTTTGTCTTTGAAAAAAATATTGTAATTTACTACTTGATCTATGCAATAAAAGGTACTGAGAGACAAAGAAATGCAAGTAATTAACATTATGCGTAACAAGAGATAATTCTCAAACCTATATTTAACATGTTTTTCTTATTCTCAGCTTTTAAATTTTTTTCTGTATTTTTGGTATTCAGCTGTCAAATTTATAATTGTTAATGATTTTGTTTTCCCATTTTGTAGGTAGTCACTTTGCTCATATGATGGTGATCTTTTCTGTACAAAAGCTTTTCAGTTTTATGAGCTTTTGTTTATCAATTATTGGTCTTAATGCTTGTGCTTTTGGAGTTCTGTTCATAAAATTATTTTCAATGAGTTCAGGCTTATTTTCTACCTTTTATTCTATCAGATTCCTAGTATCCGATCTTACGTTAAGGTTCTTGACATGTTTGGAATGAGTCTTATGCAGGATTATAGATCTATGTTCATTTTTCTACATTTAGCTATTTTTTTTTGATCAGTACTATTTATTGAAGATGCTGTTTTATCTCCAGTTTACTGTGGCTTCTTTGTTAAAAAAAATTGAGTGTCCATAATTATAGGGTTATGTTTGGGGATTCAATTTGATTCATTTGAACAACAAATCTCCCCCCCCCCTTTTTATTGGATATTTTCTTTACTTACATTACAAATGTTATCCCCTTTCCAGGTTTCTCCCCTGGAACCCCAATATCCCGTCCCTCCGCTTCTATGAGGATTTTCTCCCACAAACCCACTACCCACTCCCGCCTCCCCACCTTCGCATACCCCTACACTGGGGCATCCAGCCTTCACAAGACCAAGGGCCTCTCCTCCTAGTGATTCCCGACATGGCCATCCTCTGCTACGTATGTGGCTGGAGCCATGGATCCCTCCATGTGTACTTCTTGGTTGGTGGTTTAGTGCCTAGGAGCCCTGAGGAGTCTGATTGGTTGATATTGTTGTTCTTCCTATGGGGTTACAAACCCCTTCAGTTCCTTCAGTCCTTTTTCTATATCCTCCATTGGGGACCTTGTGATCAGTCCAATGGTTGGCTGTGAGCATCTGCCTCTGTATTTGTCAGACTCTGGAAGAGACTCTCAGGAGACAGCTATATCTGGCTTTTGTCAGCGTGCACTTCTGGGCATATACAATAGTGTCTGGGTTTGGTGACTATATATATGGTGTGGATCCCCAGGTGGGGCAGTCTCTGGATGGTCTTTCCTTCAATCTCTGCTCCACACTTTGTTTTTGTATTTGTTCCCATGAGTATTTTGTCCCCCCTTCTAAGAAGGACTGAAGCACTCACACTTTGGTTTTCCTTCTTCTTGAGCTTCATATGGTCTGTGAATTGTATCTTGGGTATTCCCAGCTTCCCCTTTCTAATATCTGTTGCCTTTATTACTACAGCTCTATAATACAATTTGAAACCTGGGATACTGATATCTCAAATTGTTCTTATTTTTATTTGTTGGTTTGTGCTTTCATAAGAAGCTGAAGATTGTTTTTTTTCAATTTCTGTAAAGAATTGTGCTTGAATTTTAATGGGGATTGCACTGAATATGTAAATTGCTTTTGGTAGGATGAGCATTTACAATATTAATCCTACTGATCTTTGAAATGGCATTCCATCTTCTGGTTCTTCTTCCATTTCTTCTTAAATGTCTTAAAGTTTTCTCTTTTCTTCCTTTCCCTTTCTTTCTTTCTTCCTTCCTTCCTTCCTTCCTTTCTTTCTTTCTTTCTTTCTTTCTTTCTTTCTTTCTTTCTTTCTCTTTCTTTCTTTTCTTTGCTATAGCAGCCTATCATTTGTTTATTAAATTTATCCTTAAAAAAATTTGAGGCTATTGCAGAAGGTACTTTTTTCTGAGTCTTTCTGAGTATGATTGCCATTTTTATACAGAAAAGCTACTGATTTTTCTGTATTAATTTTGTATCTGGCTTCTTTACTAAATATGTTATCAGATGTAGGCATTTCTGGATGGAGTTTTTCAGGTTCTTTATGCATAAAATCATATTATCTGCAAATAAGGATATTTTGTATTCTTCTTTTCCTATTTGTATTCTCTTGATCTCCTTATGTTGCCTTATTGCTCTAGAAAAGACTTTAAGTGCTATATTTAGTAGGTAGAGAGAGACTGGGCAACTTTATCTTGTTTCTGATTTTAGTGGAATTGCTTTGAGTTTATGTCCATTTAGATTGATGTTGACTGTGGGCTTGTTGTAAATTGCGTTATTATGTCCCTTGTGTCTCTAATCTCTCCAGGACTTTTATCATAAAGAGTTGTTGGATTTTGTTAAACGTCTTTTCTGCGTCTAGTAAGATGATCATGACTTTTTTTCAAAAAATCTCATTTATATTGTAGATTGATTACCTTTATTGATTTCTGTATATTGAACCATCCCTGAATCAGTGTGGTGAAGCCTACTTGATGATGGTGGATGATCTTGTTTTATTTATTTATTTATTTATTTATTTATATATTTATTGTTTTTTCTCCAATATTTTTATATATTATATTTTTGATGATGTTTGATAATGTTATATTCAGTTTTCAATGATTCTATGGAGAAATTTTATATCCATGTTCATAAGGGATATTGGACTATAATCTCATTCTTTATATACTTTAGTCACAACAGTGGCCTCATAAACAAATTGAGCAATGTTTTTTCAGCTTTTATTTTCTGAACTATTTTGAGGAATATTGGCATTAATTCTTCTTTGTAGGTCTGGTAGAAGTCTGTGTTGAATCCACCCCCTACACCTTTTAATTAGGGGATTTTAATTACTACTTATATTTCACTCATGCTTATAGGTTTGTTTAAGTAGTTTATTTCATAGTAATTTAACTTTGCTAGTTCACATATATGAAGAAATCTATCTGCTTTTAGGTTTTCTAGTTTGGTGAGGTACTGATTTTTAAGGATGTTCTTGTGTTTTTCTGAATTTCCTTGTTTCTGTGGTAATGTATACCTTTACTAATTTTATTATTTCTGGCTTTTCTCTTTCTTTTGGTTAATTTTGATAAAGGTTTGTTAATCTTGTTGATTTTCCCTAAGATTCTTCCCTTTTATTAATTTTAGTCTTCCGTTTTCTTATTTCTTCCCATCTACTGTTATTGGGTATTATTTTTTCTTCCTTTTGTAGAGTTTCTGGGTGTGTCATTATGCCATTAATATGATGCTCCTCCAATTTTTTGATGTAGTCATTTATTACTATCAACGTGCCTCTTAAAATTATCTTCACTACATTCTGTAAGTCATACATTCATTTTCATCCAATTGTAAATTTTCTTCTTCATTTCTGTCTCAACCAGTCTTTATTCAGTACTGATTTTTCAGCCTCCATGAGTTTGTATACTTTCTACCATTTTCATTGTTGTTGATATCCAGCTTTAACCCCTGGTGGTCGGAAAGGACACAGCATGTTATTTTCTCATATCTTTTGAGACTTGCTTAGTGTCTTTAAATATGGTCAGTTTTGGAGAATGTTCCATAGGCTACTGAGAAGAAAGTGTATTCTTTAGTGTCTGAGTAGAATGTTGTGTAAATAGAATTTGGATATCTTTGATTAATGAAATTATCTAAGCTTAGAATTTCCATCTTCAGTAGAAATTTGGATCAATATGGAACTTTAGTTATTGTAGTGTTTCATTTATGAAATGTATTCATTTATGAACTTTATTCATTTATGAATAAGTATCCATGTATTAGGTATATAAATGCTTAGAATTGTTATTTCCTCATAGTGGATTTTTCTTTGAGTGACTATGTAGTGTTCTTCCCTATGTCTTCTCTTTAGTTTTATTTTGAAGTCTGTTTTATAATATGTCAAAGCAGCAACTTGGTTCCATTTGCATGAGATACAGTTTTCCATCCTTTTATCTTAAGGCTTTGTTTTAGTGTAGCTCTCCCTTGCCCATATATTTTTCATTATTTGTTCTAGATTATTTATTCCTTATTTATTTATTATTTATTCCTTATTATCTAGTCCTCCTGGGTGTAGTTAATTTTATTTTCAAAGTTTTCCTTCTAGATCCCTTTGTAGAGATGGATGAATGGACAGAAATTGCTTGAATTTGCTTTTATCCTGAAAAGGTTTTCTTTCTCCATTGTTGTTGATTGATAGTTTTGCTGGATGGTAGTCTGGGCTGGTATCTACGGTCTCTCAGGGATGGTGGAACATTTGTTCAGGCTCTTCTGGCTTCCACTGATGAGTCAGGTGTTGGTCGAATGGGCCTGCTTTTATATGTGACTTGCCTTTCCCACCTCGAACCTTTCAATATCTGCTTTTTGTTCTGTATGCTTAATGTTTTGCTTATGTGTTGTGTGGAGTTTCATGAGATGCCATTTATTGATTGTTGGTCATAGATCCTGTCCTATCAGAGGCTTATTCAGAAAGCTATTCTTTTTCTTTGAACACTTTCAAGGTGTCAGATCTCATGTTGAAGGTTTTGAACTATTTAGAGTTGAGTTTTGTACATAGTGAGAGATAAGGATCTAGTTTCATTTTTTGCATATTGAAATTCAGTTTTTCTGAATCATTTGTTAAAAATTTTGTCTTCTTTCTATGGAATATATGTCTGGCAAATTGTAATACAGTTGGGTAGCTGTAGTCATGTCAACTTATATATAGGTGCAGCTTCACAGGATCACTCCATTTGGATCACACTACATGGCCCTAAAGCTGTGTATCAGGGACTAGCACCTCCTCCTAGACCCTCACCTTCCTTCTAAGACTCACAGGTTCTTAGTCTGCTCCACATAAGGTACTATCCATCCAGCAGCTGTAGGTTGGAGACCCAGACAACACTCTATCCTCATTACTCACCAGATTCTACTAACTGCCTGAGTGGAACTCTCTAAGACTTTCAACGTGAAGCATATTGGATTTTCCCAAAAGGCCTTTCATGCGTCTATTGAGACAATCATATTATTTTTGTTTTTTAGTCCATTTATATAGTTTATTACATTTATTGACTTGCATATGTTGGACTGTATTTTGCATTTCAGGGATAAAGCCAACTTGGTCATGATGGACAATCGTTTTCATGTATATCATTGTGCACTATACTATTGTACTTGTCTCAGAAACTAACCTACAACTCATCATTTTTTTCTGATAAAGATAAAGCAAGTGTTATTGTTTATTTTTATGAAAATTTGAGGTGTAGGTATATGAACTGTGTAAACTGTATGGTTTAAAAGTTAGGAGTAGCTTCTGCCCCTGCCTGGTCCTCTGGGCTGGAGCAGACACAGAGTCGGTCTGCTCCCGTCCTGTTGAGAAACTGAATCCTGAGTCATCCAGGAGCCACTGCACTCAGAGCAGCTGGTAAGATCTCCATCTCACTCCCTAAACCCCAGAGATAGATCGGGGAGCCAGGGACATCCAGGTCACAGCAGCTACCCAAACCCCGCCCCTCCGGAATTCCACTTCCCTTCTGCCCCTGCCTAGTCTGCTGGGCTGGAGCAGACACAGAGTCGGTCTGCTCCCGTCCTGTTGAGAAACTGAATCCTGAGTCATCCAGGAGCCACTGCACTCAGAGCAGCTGGTAAGATCTCCATCTCACTCCCTAAACCCCAGAGATAGATCGGGGAGCCAGGGACATCCAGGGCACAGCAGCTACCCAAACCCCGCCCCTCCGGAATTCCACTTCCCTTCTGCCCCTGCCTGGTCCTCTGGGCTGGAGCAGACACAGAGTTGGTCTGCTCCTGTCCTGTGGAGAAACTGAATCCTGAGTCATCCAGGAGCCACTGCACTCAGAGCAG
>NW_021617148.1:0-438 GCF_004785775.1 Grammomys surdaster | reverse complement strand
AAACTGAATCCTGAGTCATCCAGGAGCCACTGCACTCAGAGCAGCTGGAGCCACTGCACTCAGAGCAGCTGAAACTGAATCCTGAGTCATCGAGGACCCACTGCACTCAGAGCAGAAGGATTTCCAGATCCAAGAGGTGGCCTGAGTCCCAGGAGTTATTCCACCCAGGAGATTAGGAGCATAAGACCACAGAGACCTCTGGACTCTGAGGAGCTCTGCAATAAGCAAGATAACTGGAAATACAGACTCCAGTTTTACACAGGGAGGGCAGGTACCACTAGAGTTAACCAGATGGCGAAAGGCAAGCGCAAGAACATAAGCAACGGAAACCAAAGTTTCTTGGCATCATCAGTGCCCAATTCTCCCAATATAGCAAGCCCTGAACACCCCATCACACCTGAAAAGCAGGATTCAGAATTAAAATCACTTCTCATGATG
>NW_021617147.1:0-7653 GCF_004785775.1 Grammomys surdaster | reverse complement strand
GGGGGGTGGGGTGGGAGGCTCACGGAGGGGAGGGGTGGGAAGCAGGAGGACTGCGGGGTGAGGGGCAGGGGGGGGGGGGGGGGGGGCCCCCGGAGGGGCGGGGTGGGAAGCAGGAGGCAGGCCCCCTTTGATGTAAACTCCCTTTCCAGGTGAGAGTTCCTGCACTCTATAGTGTCTGGATAACACACTGTGTCTTATGGGGAGCCTGTTGGACCCCTGAGAGGCTGTTGTAGATTTGGTGGCTCCAGAAAAAGCTAGATCACAACATCACATTCCTATAGACTGCAAGAAATTTAAATTCCCCCAGAAAAGGAGTGGGTGTGGGTGGTGGGGGAGGAGGGAGGGTGTTGGTGGGGAGTGAGAGGGGGGTTGAGCTGGGGTGTCTGGCCTCTTCTCTCTCCAGGAAGAGGTGCACAGCTATGCAGAGATGGTGGCTCATGACACACCTTGACATGGAGTGCTCAGACGAGCAGTCCCCGTCCCCACCACCCTCTGTTCTCTATTACTTTACCCTCACTTCAGTAGTCTGTACGTGGATGTGGGGTGGAGTTTCTGGATCTCTCTGTCCCTCATGTTAAGGGGGCCATATTTATTAACACTCTTAATTTGACTGTTTTAATTGGCTTCTTGGGGACTGGTAACTCAATCTGACTGTTGAGCCACAGGCTGGGGCCCCATATTCTCTAACAGGTGTGGGTCATGTGATTTGGCTTAGGGTGAGGCTTAGTTGGGGCTCATTTGCATAACGATAATGATGAACTTGGGAGGGGCTTACCTTCTGGGAATGGGGAAGGAGAAGTATTTTCCTCAGGCCTGATGGTGGGGACTGCAGGTCTTACTGCTGGCGTTGCTAAGTGCTGGCCCGGTGGACATTGCTTTTGCTCAGCACTGGGCTCCCTGCTCACTAAAAGCAGAGGGGCTGGAGAGAGTGCTCAGTGGTTAGAGCACTGGTTGCTCTGGCTAAGGACCTGATTTCAGCTCTGGCACGCATATCTGGCAGTTTACAGTAACGCGTACTGTCTCACTGTACCCACACCCAGAACAATTTCTACTTATGATGTGTGGAGATTTCACCCAGGAGCATGTGCCTGCTAAGCACGCACTCTACAACTGAGATTCACTCCTAATTCCCCTATAATGCTTGTTGAAGCAGCATCTCATGTAACCCAGGCTGACCTCACACTCATTATGTAGCTGAGGATAGACTCTGAACTCCCCAGCTTCCTGATTCAGCCTCCCCAGTGCTAGGTGACACCTGCATGCCAGGTAATCGCTCTACCCACTGAGCGACATCCTCAGGCCTTCTTCAGACTGAAGGTGTAGTTCACAGATGCTTGGTGTGCATGAGGCATTAGACCCCATCCTCACACCTGAATGAACGAGTGCATGCGTGAATGAACGATACACCATGCAGAGAATGTTAAAATCATGATATCCACTTTTTAATAATCTGTGTTTAAACCCTGGTGTTGTCTTCTAGCTGGTGACAGTAGATATGTCTTTAAGCTTCCTGGAACCTCAGTTTCTTTATATGGAAAAAGGGGAAATAAAGGTGCCAGAGTCCCTGGGTTAAAGTCAACACTGAGTCTGAATTTCACCTCTGCCTTCTTCCTTGCTGAGTGACCTCAGGCAAGTCGCTGAACCTCTCTGTCCTAGTTTATCTTCTCTATGGCAGTGACAGTCCATGTACATATTTTTGTGACGATAAGGAGGTAGTGTGTGCAGAGAGCACTGGGTGACTCAGGCATGCTCAGAGCTAGAAGATGTGAGTGAACAGCTAGGACTGGAGAGAAAGCTGGGCAGAGAGAGGGTCTCAGGACACTTTTCAAAGAAGGTGGGTTACTAACAATTTCTGTTGGGTTTTTATCACGCTCCCTGGGGGAGGGAGGGCTGGTGACGTCACAACTGCTTTGCCTGTGGGAACCTCTGCTCTCTTTCATGCTACAGGGCCCTCAGCTCTTCCGTCCTCCCTCTCCCTCCTCCTCCTCCCTCCCTGTTTCTCTGACCCCATTTTCCTGTCTTTCTATTCTTTTCTTTCCTTTTTCCTATCTTATTTCATATTATTTCATTGTATTAAAACATGGCCTAACAAATTAGCCCAGGCAGGACTTGAACTCACTATGTATCTGAATGTGGCTTGAACTCCAGACCCTCCCACATGAGCCTCCATGCCTGGGGCTTGGCTCTTGACATTCTTTTACAAAACTGATTCTACTGAAGGCAGGGGAAAGGCTACTTCAAGATGTGGCCCTGAGTTCTTCATTTGAACGACAGCCTTAAAAAAATCCAAAGCTGGAGCTCCGGGGGTGCTTGGCTGGTAAAATGTGCTGACAAAATGCCTTTGTAAGAGCACAGTAAAGGAGGGCTTATTCTGATTCATAGTTTGAGGGTCCAGTCCATCACTGTGGGGTGTCATGGTGGCAGGACATGTGCAGTCAGGACCAGAGAGATGAATGCTGGTACTCAGCTTGTTTTCTCCTCTTCCATACAGTCCAGGATGCCTGCCCAGTGCTGAGGGAGGAGAGTAGGGGATAGCCTAACAGCTGGGACTCCACTTGGTTTGGGCTATGCCCACACCTAGAAACAGTTGCAACCCGGAAGCTCCTGGAGGCTGTTGTACACCATCTCATCTAACAGTGAGAGGACCCACTCCCTTTAGCAGACCCTGATAGGGCCAGTTTCTATTCACACACCTGGGAACACAATCCTGGTAGTATGGTTGTGGTGCTTTAGCCAAGGTTGTCTTTAATTTTTATAATTTGTTTATTTTTGTTTTATGTATATTGGTGTTCTGCATACATGAATGTCTGTGTGAGGGTGTCAGATCCCCTGGGACTGGAGTCACAGACAGTTGTGAGCCACCATGTGGGTGCTGGGAGTTGAACCAGGGTCCTTTGGAAGAACAGCCAGTGCTCTTAACTCCTGAGCCATCTCTCCAGCCCTGTCAAGGTAGTCTTATAGCTTTGCTTTGAAGGAAGTTTGCAAACCTGTGTGGACTTTTATTTCATCCTCTGATAAGAGGCTCAGAGCCAAAGTCAGAATGGTGACACACACTGTTTTTTAATCCTAGCACTTGGGAGGCAGAGACAGATGGATCTCTGAATTTGAGGCCAGCCTGGTCTACATAGTGAGTTCCAGGGTAGTTAAGGCTACACAGAGAAACTCTGTCAAACAAACAAACAAACAAACAAACAACCACCTAGCTGATGGCAGCCACCAATGCCAGGGCTTCCTATGGCAGGTGTGTCTTCCCACCATAGTTAGTAGAATCTATAATAGTCCACAGACATGCCCAGTCTCCCAAGTGATCCCAGATTCCCAGTGCCCAAGTGAAACTTCTAGGGGATGGCTGGCCAGGCTCCTGACCTGAAGCTGACACCTGAGGTGGTTTCTTAGCCTGCATGTGCACATGCATGCACATGTGTACACTCATGCATGGGCACACACATATGCAAGATGTTCCTTGAGGCCACGTGTGAGTGCCCACACATGTGCTCACACAACATATTTCAGTACAGCTTTGGACTATTCCATAGCAAAATTTACTAGCTATGATGCTACAGCACTCTAAGGGCTGAGGCAGGAACATCTCAAGTTTGAGGACAGCCTGGTATACATTGAAAGACATTTTCACCCCCAAAACAAGCTAAAGAGCAGCCCCTAAACAAATACCTCAAAGCCAGGTGTGGAGACGCACAGCATGTTAGAAGCAGAGGCAGGAAGGAGGACAGAGTTTGAGAATCCTGCTCTTTGTGGTTTTGTTTTTGTTTTTGCTTTTCCCATGGTTTCTCTATGTAGCTCTGGCTGTCCTAGAACGCCCTCTGTGGATCAGATCTGCCTGCCTCTGCCTCCCAAGTGCAGGGACTAAAGGCATGTGCCACTGTGTCCAACTTAAACCCTGTTTGTAAGAACACAACTAAACAAAAGCTCACCGGGATCAGGATTGTTATGCACCTGCCATTTTGGCACTTGGGAGCTGGAGGCTGGATCATGAGAAATTTGAGGTTGCCTTTGGCTACACAGTGAGTTTGTGGCCAGCCTGGGTTTCATGAGACCCTGGACTCAACAATCAAAACTCTAAATAAAACTGTTTCTACAGACAAGTGAGAAATTATAAAAATAAGTAACATTTCAAAAATTCTGTCACCTTCTCTGGCGTCTGTAGGCATGACACCTACACAATAACCACATGCATAAAAATAAAAAAAATTAATACAAACAAGCAAACAAAACAATGGCACTCTTCTGTACTACATGATGACGTTCAGGACTTTGGTTTCCTTTAGAGGTCTTTTAATTTTTTTTTCTCCCAGGCTCTGTGAACTTTGATGAGCTGAGTGGTGGTGGGGAAGATGGTACAAACAGGCCACAGAAATGCCCTGTGGTCAATTTTTTTTTTTTGAGAAGCACAGAGGACTGGCCGAAGGGCCCCCATACAGGATGTGGCCATGGTTTCTCGTTGGATGGCTCTGACCTCTCCCACACCTGTGCTCCAATCCTTATCCCATCCAGAGCTGTGTCGTGAGAGAGAAGTGGCCCAACCTTTGCAAATCATAGGGAAAGATGGGGCGCCATCCTAGTTTGTGTCTCACCAGCTCAACTGTCAAAAGTTGCTCACTGGGAGAATGGTGACATCCATTCTACAGTCTTAGAGGCAGGTCCCTGGGTAGCTATGGGTTTCCAGAAACCCCCATATCTATTTTTCTCTCTTTCTTCCTCGTCCCCTTTTCCTGGCTTCCCTTCCCTTCCATCCTAGGTGGCTACAGCCTGAGGCATTTGAGGGAACCTCAGCAGAGGGCTGCCTAGATCAGGTTGGCCCGTGGCCATTCTGTGGGGATTATCTTGATAGGCGGGTGGTGCAGAGAGACCCTGGCACTGTGGGCAGCTCTACCCAACAGCGGGGCTGTATAAAGAGCTAGCTGAACTCAGGAGGCAGGACAAGTGGGTCTCTGTGAGTTCAAGGCCAGCTTGAAGTACATAGTGAATTATATGACAGTCAGGGCTACATAGAGAAACCCTGTCTCAAACAATAGCAGCAGCAGCAGCAGCAGCAGCAGCAACAACAACAACAACAAACCAACAGTTGTCTGAGCATAGACCAAGCAAGCCAGACACTTAGCAGCCTTTCGATGTGGCCATGCTTCAGTTTCTACAGGGTTCCTGCTCTCAGTGGTGGACTGTGAACTGAGACTATAAAGTCAAAAAAAAAAAAAAAAGGACATGGTGTTTATAACAGCAGTGGAAAACAAGTGAGAACAACCCCCTTCCCTTCCAGACAAGGTCTCTAGTGGTCCAGGCTGGTCCTCTACTCTCTATGTAGCCCAGGATGGACCTTGAATGCCTGCTCCTCCTCAAGTTCTGGGACAACAGGTGTGTGCCAACCTATTGGGCTTTAGATGTGGCTTCTGAGGGAAGGGATAGGTGATTTTTTTCCGCCAAGGTTCTCTCTGAGTAACAGTCTTGCACTGCTTTGGGGGAGAAACTGTTCAAGCCTTGTTTGGGGAGTTGTTACGATTTAGTCAGTGCCCAGACCTCAACCTGGGGAACCGAAGCAGCTGAAGCTGAGGCCCTATAGTTTGGGAGGAAGAAAGAACATTTAAAGCCATAGTATGGGAAGGCCCTGCTTGTGCTGAGGCAGGTTGCCCTCTGCCCTTCCCCCCTCCCTCAAATAATAAGTGACAGTATGTATTTTAAATTTTTATCACTTTCCAACATCTTCTTCTTGGTCTCTTCCCCTAAAGCAGAGGAAAGAAAAAGGAGTATAGTTCCTTTTAACACTTAAAAACCAATTTAGGGTTGGTGAGCTCAGTGGGAAAGGTGCTTGTTGCCAAGCTGGGTGATCTGAGCATTCCTGATGTTTGCTTGGTGGGAGGACAGAACTGAGTCTCAAAAGCTTTCTCTGGCCTTCTAGTTAGCCAGGGCACGGCTAACTAAATATCTGAGGTACCGATCAAGGCCAAAAGAGGCGGGAGTTCAGGAGGCTTTGGGCCACTGGGTGAGTATTGGGTTCTTGGCAACGGCAGTTCAACCTTGTTAATGGCTGAGCCGTCCTCCAGCCTCTGAAGTTGCCAATGACCTCAGTATAGTAAAGGCTTTCTTCTAAGCATCTCTAAACAGAGCTAATACAACAACAGCAAAGCAGACAGAATTTGCTTTTAGACTGTTCAGGTTCACTGAAAAGGCTTGCTGGGTGGTCTGAAGAAAGATACTCAATCACCTGCTGAGGGTACCACTAGGATCGACAAGTGTGTGATGGGAAAGATGAAGTACCACTGGAGAGATGGAAGAGTTCGAAGTTGAGGTATTTGTACACCAGAGAAAGGTGGAACTGGAGACTCGATGGTGGTGAGGGGGCAGATAAGAAGAGACCATTGTGAGGTCTTGGCTCTGGCTGCCCCCAAGGGCTATGTCTGGGTCTGTAGTCCTGCTGTAGCTAGGTCTGTGTTGTTGTCTGTGGCCCAAGTTACCACCAAAGGCCAAGCAGATGTCTGAGGTCTGGGTGCCACCAGAGGCCATGTGGATAGCTGAGGGCCATACTGCCATGGTGGGTCATGCTGATCTGAGTGTTCTGTGCTGACTCCTGAGGCCATAAGGATGGATATCAGGGCCCATGCTGCTGGGGTGGGGACATGTCTGGGTCTGTGGCTTTATGGCAGTTGGGGTTCTATGTTGATATACCAGCCCCATGTTATCACCAAGGACCATGCAGATGTCCCTGGTCTGGACTGCTGCCTGAGGTGTTGTGCTGGCTCTACCCCTTGCTGGCCACCACACTCAGGAGAGCTGGCTTTGCCCCTCATCTTGGCAGCACAGTAAAGCTGACCCTGATGTCTGGAGACTGGGTGAGCCTGCCTTTAGGCTTGAGCTAGAGAGAGCTGGGCTTGCCCCTAGTCTGCTGTGGAGTGGTTTGGGGGGAAGGGCGAGATCTCCTGCCTTGCCCCTTGTCACATGCAGCAGGTGGGGGAGATGGCCCTCAGATCATGAGAGTGGGTGAGCCAGGAACAGACCTTGCACCTCATCTGGGTAGCACAGAAGAGCTGACCCTGGTGGCAGAGGTGTGGGTGCACTAGCCTAGAAGATGGGAGAGCAGGACGGTTGGTCTTGCCTCTCACCGGCTGGCTCTGGGTGAGCTTGCTGGGGCAGTGCTGGAGAGCTTGCCCTAGTGCAGGAAAGCTGCTGGGCTGGCCAACTCAGCTACTAGCTACCACCCAGACTCAGATCCAGGGCTTTGAGTTGGTCCACTTCAACATCTACCTCATCTATGAACTGCTAGAGTGTATGAAGGGGCCCGTCCTGCAGATTTAAAGCAGCAAGATCTCCATGACACAGGGCAATAACAAGATATCTGAGAGAAGCTCTGGTAAGGATTCAGTATTGAGAGTGAAGCAGAAGCCAGAGTCCTTGAATCAGAACAATGACTCATTGCAATGAACATTTGCAAGTAAAGAAGTGTGGACAAAAGTGTACACTGTGGGACACACTGTGACACACTGCAGCTCCTACAACAAGGTGTTATTTTTCTTCTATCTTACTTTCTTTTGGGGGGAGGTTACAAGGACAGAGAGTAGATACAGAGGGATGAGGGGTGAGTGAGATTGGGGTGCATGATGTGAAAAATCACAAAGAATCAATAAAAAGTAAAAAAAAAAAAAA
>NW_021617146.1:0-1860 GCF_004785775.1 Grammomys surdaster | reverse complement strand
TGTGCAAAGCATGCCAGTCTTGTGCAAGGCTTTCCAGGGGCTTGTATGCTTTGGGCATTTCTTTTCCTCTCGGTACTCTTTCTTCTGAAACAAAGATTTTTTTTTTTCAAATAAAATATTGGTAATCCCAGCACTTGGGAGGCAGAGGCAGGCGGATTTCTGAGTTGGAGGCCAGTCTGGTCTACAGAGTGAGTTCCAGGACAGCCAGGGCTACACAGAGAAACCCTGTCTCAAAAAAACAAAAACAAACAAACAAACAAAGTGTTGGGAATGTTCAAGAATTGACCAAAAAATGTTTAAATGTTTAAAGCAGTGGAGTTGCTGTTTACTAAATGCGCAGCTGGTCTGCAATTTAACTTTGGAACTTAGAACCACCTTGGATTTCTGCTGTTGCTGCCTGCCCTCATTACCATAAGTGCTCACAGCCTTTAAGAAAAAGATGCAAAGTGGGATATTTCCAAAAAGTTATATGACTCCTAAGTGATCCAAGTGGGAAAACTTTCCATGTGAACTCAGCCAGAAAATTCTGATTTAAAAGAAGGTTTAAAGGTATTCATTTTAGGACCTTGTCATGCACCTGTCAAACCCTCTTATATTCTTCTTGGCTTTTAACAGTATGAATCCTAAGAATATTTTGGTCATGGCAATTAAGGTTCATTGTCCTGCTTTGGCCTAGAGGTTGTATATAGAGAATGAAATACATTTTTTTGTTGTTACCAGAAGACAGACAAGTAGATACAAATGAAAATGGTGCAGGCAGGAGGATCTCTGAGTTCCAAGGCCAACCGAGTCTATATAGGTAGTTTAAGGATAGGAAGAAAAAAAAAACTGTCTTGTTAGCTTTACCTGTCTGCTTAACACCTGGTAAAAAGCTATCAGGTGTTGTTCAACACACACGGCTCACAACAGAACACACCAGGTCAAACGGTTTGATGTGAGGTTTATTCAGGAGATAGGGCAAAGGTGATGGCAAGAAGAGGGGGAAGAGAAGAGGTCATGGGGCTCTGCCTATTTATATGGATAGTGACTTGCCTCTCACAGGTAAAGGTGGGAAGTGAGCCAAGTGGATTCTGGGAATGTTTGGCAGTTGCTTTGGCAATGACATGGAGGTTGCCTAGATGTATTGTCACTGGGTTCAGAACCAGTCCTGATACCAACATCAGGCAAAAGAACTGCATAGATCATATTCACTTATGGACATATCTGTGGGAGATTGCTTTCCTTACTAAGGGATGCAGGGAGATCCAAACCACTATGGACAGCACCATTCTCTAGGCAGGTGGTTCTGAAGCGAGTAAAAAACCTAGATGAACATTAGCCACTCTGCAACACAGCAAGCAGTTTAAGGTGCCTTGCCTGCCTGCTTGCCTCCATCCTTCCTTTTCTGCAAGAAAGTAGGTCCCTCTTTTGATTTTGAGTTTTCTCTGGCTGCATTGACAACCCTTGGTGGATTGTAACCTGCAACTGTAAGCCAAATGAGTCCCTCCTCCTTTAAATCATTTTTTGTAGGTCCGAGTATTTTAGCAACAACAACACCAGAAATGAAATTAGAACCAAAAGATGATGCTTACTAGAGTGGTAGTAGGCTTGGTATAGGAAACTAACTGTGAATTATGCTGACTAAGGTTTACAGGTAGCAAACATTCAAGACTTCTTCAGGCTCTATGGTATAGATTAGTAGGACTATGAGGGCAAAGACTTAATTTGAATTGGATGCACAGGAGAAAAACGCCAAGGGTATAGTGTGCATCCTGTGCTTATTGTAACAATGGTGAAAAATGATATATCAAAATGACCAGGCTTGGAGACTACAAATATTTCACTTGTCTGTTTCAAATATCATTCATAAAAACTAGCAAA
>NW_021617145.1:0-5200 GCF_004785775.1 Grammomys surdaster | reverse complement strand
CATCCAGCCATGTATCTTTCATTGTTTCACATGGAATGTCCAAGTAAGTTGCTAGATTCCAGCAGAAAAGCATTATAGAACGTATTGAACAATGGTAATGTAAAAATTCGAGAATTGCATGTATTCTTACTTCCAGAGCTAAAGGCAAGTACAACAGAGCTGAAAACACCTCAATCATGTTACATGTGACATTCAGTTAGGAAGTGTCTTTGGTTTAAAGCAGAAAGGCTTGTACTATCCAGCCATGTATCTTTCATTGTTTCACATGGAATGTCCAAGTAAGTTGCTATATTCCAGCAGAAAAGCACTATAGAATGTATTGAGCAAAGCTAATGTAAAAATACGCGAATTGCAGTGCATTCTTACTTCCAGAGCTAAAGGCAAGTACAACAGAGCTGAAAACACCTAAATCATGTTATATGTGACATTTCAGTTAGGAAGTGTGTTTGGTTTACAGCAGAGACACTTGTACCACTCGGCCATGTAACATTCATGGTTTCATATGAAATGTCCAAGTAAGTTGTTAGATTCCAGCAGAAAAGCACATTAGAACATATTGAACAACCCTAATGTAAAGATACGAGCATTTGAGCACATTCTTACTTGCAGAGCTAAAGGGATAGACAACAGAGCTGTAAACACCTAAATCATGTTACATGAGACAATTCTGTTAGGAAGTGTGTTTGGTTTCCAGCAGAGCCACTTGTACCACTTTGTCATGTAACTTTCAATGTTTCATATGGAATGTCCAAGTAAGTTGCTAGATTCCAGCAGAAAAGCACATTGGAACGTATTTAGCAACCCTAATGTAAAGATGCAAACAATTCAGCACATTCATACTTCCAGAGCTAAAGGGAAGTACAAAAGAGCTGAAAACAGCTAAATCATGTTCATGTGACATTTCAGTTAGGAAGTGTGTTTGGTTTACAGCAGACACACTTGTACCACCCGGCGATGTAACTTTAATTGTTTCATATGGAATGTCCAAGTAAGTTGCTAGATTCCTGCAGAAAAGCACATTGGAATGTATTGAACAATCCTAATGTAAAGATACGAGCATTTCAGCACATTCTTACCTGCAGAGCTAAAGGGAAAGACAAAGGAGCTGTAAACACCTAAATCATGTTCATGTGACATTTCAGTTAGGAAGTATGTTTGGTTTACACCATAAACATTTCTAGCACCCGGCCATGTAACTAACATTGTTTCATATGGAATGTCCAAGTAAGTTGCTAGATTCCAGCAGAAAACCACATTAGAACATATTGAACAACCCTAATGTAAAGATGCAAACAATTCAACACATTCTTACTTGCAGAGCTAAAGGCAAGAACAACAGAGCTGAAAACAACTAAATCATGTTCTTGTGACATTTCAGTTAGGAAGTGTGTTTGGTTTACAGCAGAGACACTTGTACCACCCGGCCATGTAACATTGTTTCATATGGAATGTCCATGTAAGTTGCTAGATTCCAGCAGAAAAGCACATTAGAACATATTCAACATCCCTAACATATAGATACACACACTTCAACACATTTATACTTGCAGAGCTAAAGGCAAGTATAACAGAGCTGAAAACACCTAAATCATGTTACATGTGACATTTCAGTTAGGAAGTGTTTTTTGTTTATAGCAGAAACATATGTACCACCCGGCCATGTATCTTTCATTGTTTCATATTGAATGTCAAAGTAAGTTGCTAGATTCCAGCAGAAAAGCACATTAGAACATATTTAACATCCCTAATGTAAAGATGCAAACAATTCAGTTCATTCTTACTTGCAGAGCTTAACGCAAGTACAACAGAGCTGAAAACACCGAAATCATGGTACATGTGACATTTCAGTTAAGAAGTGTGTTTGGTTTACAGCAGAAACACTTGTACCACCCGGCCATGTAACTTTCATTGTTTCATATGGAATGTCCAAGTAAGTTGCTAGATTCCAGCATAAAAGGACATTAGAACATATTGAACAACCCTAATGTAAAGATAAACACAGTTCAGCCCATTATTACTTGCAAAGCTAAAGGCAAGTACAACGGAGCTGAAAACACCTAAATCATGTTCATGTGACATTTCAGTTAGGAAGTGTGTTTGGTTTTCAGCAGAAACACTTGTTCCACCAGGCCATGTAACTTTCATTGTTTCATATGGAATGTCCAAGTAAGTTGCTAGATTCAAGCAGAAAAGCACATTAGAATATATTTAACATCCCGACTGTAAAGATGCAAACAATTCAGCACATTCTTACTTGCAGAGCTAAAGGCAAGTAGAACAGAGCTGAAAACACCTAAATCATGTTACATGTGACATTTCAGTTAGGGAGGGTGTTTTGTTTACAGCAGAAACACTTGTACCACCCGTCCATGTAACATTCATTGTTTCATATGGAATGTCCAAGTAAGTTGCCAGATTCCTTCAGAAAAGCACATTAGAATGTATTGTACAAACTTAATGTAAAGATGCAAACGACTCAGCACATTGTTACTTGAAGAGCTAAACTCAAGTACAACAGAGCTGAAAACACCTAAATCATGTTACATGTGACATTTCAGTTAGGAAGTGTGTTTTCATTACAGCAGAAACACTTGAAGCACCCGCCCAAGTAACATTCATTGTTTCATATGGAATGTCCAAGTAAGTTGCTAGATTCCTTCAGAAAAGCACATTAGAACGTATTGAACAACCCTAATATAAATATTGGAGAAATTCAACACATTCGTACTTGCAGAACTAAAGGCAATACAACAGAGCTGAAAACACCTAAATCATGTTACATGTGACATTTCAGTTAGGAAGTATGTTTGGTTTACAGCAGAAACACGTGTACCAACCGGCCATGAAACTTTCATTTTTTCATATGGAATGTTCAAGTAAGTTGCTAGATTCCAGCAGAAAAGCACAATAGAACGTATTGAACAACCCTAATGTAAAGATAGGAGCAATTCAGCACATTCTTACTTGCAGCGCTAAAGGAAAGTACAACAGAGCTGAAAACACCTAAATTATGTTACTTGTGACATTTCAGTTACTAAGTATGTTTGGTTTACAGCAGAAACACTTTTACCACCCGGCCATGTAACTTTCATTGTTTCATATGTAATGTCCAAGTAAGTTGCTTGATTCCAGCAGAAAAGCACATTAGAACATATTGAACAATCCTTATGTAAAGATACACACAATTCAGCGCATTATTACTTGCAAAGCTAAAGGCAAGTTCAACAGAGCTGAAAACACCTAAATCATGTTCTTGTGACATTTCAGTTACTAAGTGTGTTTGGTTTACAGCAGAAACACTTGTACCACCTGGCCATGTAACATTCATTGTTTCATATGGAATGTCCAAGTAAGTTGCTAGATTCCAGCAGAGAAGCACATTAGAACATATTTAATATCCCAACTGTAAAGATGCAAACAATTCAGCACCTTCTTACTTGCAGAGCTAAAGGCAAGTACAACAGAGCTGAAAACACCTAAATCATGTTACATGTGACATTTCAGTTAGGAAAGTTGTTTGGTTTACAGCAGAAACACTTGTACCACCCTGCCTTGTAACATTCATTGTTTCATATGGAATGCCAAGTAAGTTGATAGATTCAAGCCGAAAAGCAAATTAGAACGTTTTGAACAACCCTAATGTAAAGATGCAAACAACTGAGCACATTGTTACTTGCAGAGCTAAACTCAAGTACAACAGAGCTGAAAACACCTAAATCATGTTACATGTGACATTTCAGTTAGGAAGTGTGTTTGCATTACAGCAGAAATACTTGAAGCACCCGCCCATGTAACATTTATTTTTTCATATGGAATGTCCATGTAAGCTGCTAGATTCCAGCAGAAAAGCACATTAGCATGTGTTGAACAACCCTAATATAAAGATACACACAATTCAACACATTCTGACTTGCAGAGCTAAAGGCAAGCATAGCAGAGCTGAAAACACCTAAATCATGTTACATGTGACATTTAAGTTAGGAAGTGTGTTTGGATAAAAGCAGAAACACTTGTACCCCCCGGCCATGTATCTTTCATTGTTTCATATGGAATCTCAAAGTAAGTAGCTAGATACCAGCAGAAAAGCACATTAGAACATATTTAACATCCTTAAGGTAAAGATGCAAACAATTTAGCTCATTCTTACTTGCAGAGCTAAAGGTAAGGACAACAGAGCTGAAAACACCTAAATCATGTTATATGTGACATTTCAGTTAGGAAGTGTGTTTGCATTACAGCAGAAACACTTGAACCACCCGCCCATGTAACATTCATTGTTTCGTATGGAATGTCTAAGTAAGTTGCTAGATTCAATCAGAAAAGCACATTAGAATGTACTGAACAACCCTAAGTAAATATTGAAGCAATTCAGCACATTCGTCCTTGCAGAACTAAAGGCAAGTACAACAGAGCTGAAAACACCTAAATCATGTTCCATGTGACATTTCAGTTGGGTAGGGTGTTTGGTTTACAGCAGAAACACTTATACCACCCGGCCATGTAACATTCATTGTTTCATATGGAATGCCAAGTAAGTTGATAGATTGAAGCAGAAAAGCACATTAGAACGTATTGAACAACCCTAATGTAAAGATACGAGCATTTCAGCACATTCTTACATGCAGAGCTAAAGGCAAAAACAACAGAGCTGAAAACACCTAAATCATGTTACATGTGACATTTCAGTTAGGATATTGTGTTTGGTTTACAGCAGAAACACTTTTACCACTTGGCCAAGTAACTTTCATTGTTTCATATGGAATGTCCAAGAAAGTTGCTAGATTCCAGCAGAAAAGCACATTACAATGAATTGAGCAAACCTAATGTAAAGACGCAAACAACTCAGCACATTGTAACTTGCAGAGCTAAACTCAAGTACAACAGAGCTGAAAACACCTAAATCATGTTTTATGTGACATTTCAGTGAGGAAGTGTGTGTGCATTGCAGCAGAAACACTTGAAGCACCCGCCCATGTAACATTCATTTTTTTAATATGGAATGTCCAAGTAAGTTGCTAGATTCCTTCAGAAAAGAACATTAGAACGTATTGAACAACCTTAATATAAAGATGCACACAATTGAGCACATTCTTAATGCAGAGCTAACAGCAAGTACAACAGAGCTGATACACCTAAATCATGGTACATTTGAGATTTCAGTTAGGAAGTGTGTTTGGTTTACAGCAGAAACAATTGTACC
>NW_021617144.1:0-1776 GCF_004785775.1 Grammomys surdaster | reverse complement strand
TGGGTAGCATGTAGTACACAGATATTCATACATAGTTTAAAAAATTTCCTATTATTCTATAGAAAGAAGTGATTTGCAAACAATATTCTAGGCAATACTTTAGCTGTATATTCTTCTTTTGAATTCTGATTATACAATTAGCTGATCTACAAAACATTTATGCCTATTTTTCTTTGTATTTTGAGTTTTATAAGTAAGATTAATTGTTAGACAATCAACAGTATAATTCTCTTTTTCTTTGTATAGTATTCCATTGAAGATGCCACAACCAAACATCCTCTTTCTCAAACATCTTATCTGTGTGTTATTAAAACTTAAAACCTCTTCCAAGAATAACCTAGACACCTACCTCTTATCTCTGTGCATGAAGTTATTCTCACTGCTTTTCATAATTGTAAGTTTGCTACTGCTATCAACCACACTGTGAATCTATTTTCTGGGTCCTGGCAGGTTGAGACCCACAGGTTGACAAGTGCTGCACTATAGTCAGGCACCACTCTGGACACTTTAGACTTGACAAGAAATGCAAACAGCTGGCCACAGTGACACAGCAGCAATCCCATCCTACAGTAACAGGATTGACAACCTGAGGTTTCATGAATAGCCCTTCCCTTAAAAAAAAAACATATGAAATTGTACACAACTCCATTTTTAGTAGCCCTAACTTTACAAAGCCTGCTTGTTATGTAAATAGCTACATTCGGCACTGAATAGCAAGTCAAACAGGCAAACAGAGACAGTATAGACTTTGGAACTCCAGTATGTTCTATCATCTTGCCTGTGTGAAAATGTTTGCTAATTTTAAAATAACATTTTACTTTAGAACAAAATTTTAAAATATCACATTTCCCTTTTGGTAACAAGTTTATTAATTCCACTGTATGAAACAGAAACAAGGCTCACTTACCACCTGTATGATGTTTCTGGTTGTCTCCTCGATGTTTTCAATACTGAAATGACCAGCTGGAGCAGCTGCCATTTCCTTCCGAAGCTTCTCATTTGCCTGGGCCATTTGTGGGAGGAAGGTCAGAACCTGGTCTAACACTGGAGAACGAACACAGCAAGCAAGTGTGTTAGTAAATTCTAATCCCAGACCTCCCAGCACAGCATTTCAGAGCAGAGTTAACAACAAACCCATCAACTCTGTCCCTCCACTTCTCAGCCGCATTGGGTTGGAGGGTGGGTGCTAGGCCCAGGCCCTCTGAACTCCCAGAGCAACATAACCTAGTCATTTCCCAACTATTTTTCAAATGTTCTGTTACTCTGCCATCCCCAAAGTATAAAGACCTAGAAGGCTGGCATTCACCAAGATGACTGGGAAAAACCAGACAGGATGAGCTAATGGTTAAGGGCACCTGGTTTTTACACTGAGGCTGTCAAGGTTCTTAATGAGACCCCATTTTCATTTTTTACTATGTCATCCACCTGGAATGTCTGTCACCTCCCCAGCTGCCAGCCTTTCATCTGAAAATGTCAACAGCATCCTTCTTTAAAAAAATTTAAAAACAAAAAGACAAACAGGAACAAGCTTGCTATGTAATTACAAATTCTCTATGTTCCTACCTTCCAAGTCCTGCATAGGACCATGCCTGTCCTTTCTTTGAAGCTTGAGTCACTAATGTTCCTCATCCTGAACTGGCCTATGCTTCTGTAGGCTTGCCTATCACAATCTGCCTGTGGGGTAATCTAATGGGGTGGGGTGTTCTAGCCAAGCCAGTGAGCGGTCAACTTGAGAGCTGAGGAAAATACCAAGTAACCAGATGACTTTCTCATTAA
>NW_021617143.1:0-2298 GCF_004785775.1 Grammomys surdaster | reverse complement strand
CCCCAACAAAAAAAGCCTAGGACCAGATGGCTTTAGTGCTGAATTCTATCAGACCTTCAAGAAAGACCTAATACCAATTCTCTTCAAACTATTCCACAAAATAGAAACATAAGGAACACTACCCAATTCATTCTACGAAACCACAATTACGCTCATACCTAAACCACACAAAGACCTAACAAAGAAAGAGAACTTCAGACCAATCTCCCTTATGAATATCGATGCAAAAATACTCAATAAAATTCTAGCAAACTGAATCCAAGAACACATCAAAACAATCATCCATCATGATCAAGTAGGTTTTATCCCAGGAATGCAGGGATGGTTCAATATTTGGAAATCCATCAATGTAATCCACTATATAAACAAACTCAAAGAAAAAAACCACATGATCATCTCACTAGATGTTGAGAAAGCATTTGACAAAATTCATGATAAAAGTCTTGGAAAGATCAGGAATTCAAGGCCCCTACCTAAACATAGTAAAAGCAATTTACAGCAAACCAGTAGCCAACATCAAACTAAATGGAGAGAAACTTGAAGCAATTCCACTAAGATCAGGGACTAGACAAGGCTGCCCACTCTCCCACTACCTATTCAATATAGTACTGGAAGTCCTAGCCAGAGCAATTAGGCAACAAAAAGAAGTCAAAGGGATACAAATAGGAATGGAAGAAGTCAAAATCTCACTATTTGCAGATGATATGATAGTATACTTAAGTGACCCCCAAACTTCCACCAGAGAACTCCTAAACCTGATAAACAACTTCAGCAAAGTGGCTGGTTAAAAAATCAACTGAAACAAATCAGTAGCCTTCCTCTACATGAAAGAGAAACAGACTGAAAAATTAGAGAAATGACACCCTTCACAATAGTCGCACATAATATAAAATACCTTGGTGTAAATCTAACCTGTGACGCGCGCCCACCTCGCCAGCAAGGAAGACACGGCAACACACCAGGATCCTTCTGCAGCAAACGTTTATTCCAATGAAAAGGAGGAAAGACGACCCCAGGCCCGGAAAAGGCACTGCTTATATACCCTTGGAGCGATGTGTTCACCTCTGATTGGCTGCTTACTCGTTGCCCGCCAAAACGCCCTGGGATGGGCTTTGACTTTGGCACGCTTTTACCATAGCACATGTGCAGTTTACTTGTTTACTAGGCGGAGCACCGGATGCCAACGCCATCTTATAATGGCGAATTCTGCTAGCACAAGCCGCGGCTTCCTACATCTCCCCCTTTTTTTGTTTTATTACAGAGGGTGGTAGTTGAGATCCCTGGGAAGGTTTCATAACTCCCATATTTGGGGGTCTCACGGCGGGTCTGAGTCTCTTTGGAGGGCGGTGCTCAAACTCTTACCCGTCACTGGGTCAGCCTCTCCACCCGGGGCTGCCCTGTCTTAGGTGGCCGAGGCTTATCTGTCCGCTCCGTCATTGACTTACCAGACCTACTATCCGTGGAACGAACACCTTAGTGGGCAGGGACTGTGTACAGATATGTTTGAGGCTTCATAGGGTGTCTTCACCAAAAGCCCTTGGGGTACAGCGGCTGAGGAATCTGTCTACTGGCTATTTCCTTTTGTTTTGTTAAATAGGCACTGGTCAATGTCCCGTGTCTTAGGCTAGCTGATGTTCTTCCATAGCCAGCACCAAAGAATGGCGACCTCCCTGTCTTAGGCTACGAGGGTCGCACACCCACACCTGGCATTCTCAGAATGTGTGCCCCAGGTTGTGGCCATTCACAATGCCCATCATGGGGTAAACTCACAGCTCATGGTGTACCTCTGGCATATGGCATCAACCTATTCCCGTCGTTGGGACCAATGGCAGCTGGCCTGGAGACGAAAAGATGGAGCTGCCCTTGGCCTGTCTGGCATGGTACCAATATGACTCAAACTCAAGCCTTATCAAGCAAATTCCATCATGGGGGAATAAGCGATCAAGGACTAATAGTTTAAGACGGTCTCCCTTACCCTACCAGGTGCAATGGAAACAAGTCCTCTGGGTGCAAGGGCTAAGGGAAACAGAAAGAGATGCAAACACCCATCCCTGTGCAATGGAGTCATCTCCTAGGGGTGCAAGAGCTGTTTGCCTCAAAATTCAGGTACCACAGCTACACAGACAAGGACCAGTCAGGCTAAAACTCCTCACCGACCCAGTGCAATGGGCAAATCCCTTGGGGTGCAACGGCTGACGGCCCAACATTTAGCACCACCACTAGTGAGGGGAAGACTACTTATTTTCGAAGCAGTGATAGCCACACTGCAGGGGAAGCCCCTAGTTCTATGGCCACAAG
>NW_021617142.1:0-3973 GCF_004785775.1 Grammomys surdaster | reverse complement strand
AGGGAGGGTCTGGTTGATTGATACTGTTGTTCTTCCTATGGGGTTGCTAACTCCTTCAGCTCCTTCAGTTCTTTCTCTAACTCCTCCATTGGAGACCCCGTGCTCAGTCCAATGGTGGCTGTGACATCTGCCTCTGTATTTGTGAGCCTCTGGCAGAGTCTCTCAGGAGACAGCTATATCAAGCTCCTGTCAGCATGCACTTCTTGGCATCCACAATAGTGTCTGGGTTTAGTGACTGTATATGGGATGGATCCCCGGTGGGGCAGTCTCTGCATGGCCTTTCCTTCAGTCTCTCCTCCACACCTTGTCTCCGTATTTGCTCCAATTAGTATTTTCTTCCCCCTTCTCAGAAGGACCGAAGCACCCACACTTTGGTCTTCCTTCTTCTTGAGCTTCATGTTGTGTGTGAATTGTATCTTGGGTATTCCGAGCTTTTGGGCTAATATCCACTTATCAGTGAGTGCATACCATGTGTGTGTGTTTTTTTTTTTTTGATTGGGTTACCGCACTCAGGATGATATTTTCTAGTTCCATCCATTTGCCTAAGAATTTCATAAATTCATTGTTTTTAATAATTGAGTAGTATTCCATTGTGCAAATGTATCACATTTTCTGCATCCATTCCTCTGTTGAAGGACATCTGGGTTCTTTCCAGCTTTGGCTATTATAAATAAGGCTGCTATGAACATAATGGAGTGTGTGTCCCTATTATATGTTGTAGAATCTTTTGGGTATATGCTCAGGAGTGGTATAGCTAGGTCCTTAGGTAATACTATGTCCAATTTTCTAAGGAACCACCAGACTAATTCTATCATACCTTCAAAGGAGATCTAATACCAATACTCTTCACAGTATTCCACAAAATAGAAACAGAAGGAACACTACCAAATTCATTCTATAAAGCCACAGTTATGTTTATACCTAAATCACACAAAGACTCAACAAAGAAAGAGAACTTCAGACCAATTTCCCTTATGAACATTGATGCAAAATTACTCAATACAATTCTTACAAACTGCATCCAAGAACACATCGAAGTGATCATTCACCATGATCAAGTAGGCTTCATCCCAGGACTGCAGGGATGGTTCAATATACAGAAATCCATCAATGTAATCCACTATATAAACAAACTCAAAGAAAAAAACCACATGATCATTTCACTAGATGCTGAAAACGCATTTGACAAAATTCAGCATCCCTTCATGTTAAAAGTCTTGGAAAGATCAGGAATTCAAGGTCCATACCTAAACATAGTAAAAGCAATATACAGCAAACCAGTAGCCAACATTAAACAAAATGGAGTGAAACTTAAAGCCATCACACTAAAATCAGGGACTAGAAAAGGATGTCCACTCTCACCCTACCTAATATATTCAATATATTCAATATGGAAGTCCTAGCCAGAGCAATTAGACAACAAAAGGAGGTCAAAGGGATACAAATTGGAAAGGAAGAAGTCAAAGTCTCACTATTTGCAGATGATATGATAGTATACTTAAGTGACCCCAAAACTTCCACCAGAGAACTCCTAAACCTGATAAACAACTTCAGCAAAGTGGCTGGATATAAAATCAACTCAAACAAATCACTAGCCTTTTTATACTCAAAGATAAACAGTCTGAGAATAAAACTGGGGAAACGACATCCTTCACAGTAGTCACAAATAATATAAAATATCTTGGTGTGAATCTAACCAAGCAAATAAAAGATCTGTATAAGAACTTCAAGTCTCGCCGGGTGGTGGTGGCGCACGCCTTTAATCCCAGCACTTGGGAGGCAGAGGCAGGCAGATTTCTGAGTTCGAGGCCACCCTGGTCTACAGAGTGAGTTCCAGGACAGCCAGGACTACACAGAGAAACCCTGTCTCGAAAAACAAAAAACAAAAAACAAACAAACAAAAAAAAGAACTTCAAGTCTCTGAAGAAGGAAATAGAAAAAGATCTCAGAAGATGGAAAGATCTCCCATGTCCATGGATTGAGAGGATTAATATAGTAAAAATGACCATCTTGCCAAAAGCAATCTACAAATTTAATGCAATCCTTATCAAAATTCCAACTCAATTCTTCATAGAGTTAGAAAGAGCAATTCTCAAATTCATTTGGAATGACAAAAACCCAGGAGAGCAAAAACAATTCTCAGTAATAAAAGAACTTCTAAGGAAATCACCATCAAGCTGTACTACAGAGCAATAGTGATAAAAACTGTATGGTATTGGTACAGAGACACGCAGGAAGATCAATGGAATAGATTTGAAGACCCAGAAATGAACCCACACACCTATGGTCACTTGATATTTGACAAAGGAGCTATAACCATTCAGTGGAAAAAGGACAGCATTTTCAACAAATGGTGTTGGTTGAACTACAGGTCAGCATGTAGAAGAATGCAACTTGATCCATTTTTATCTCCTTATACAAAGCTCAAATCCAAGTGGATCAAGGACCTCCACATAAAACCAGATACACTGAATCTAATAGAGGAAAGTGGAGAAGAGCCTCGAACACATGGGCACAGGGGAAAATTTCCTGAACAGAATGCCAATGGCTTATGCTCTGAGATCAAGAATCTACACATGGAACCTCATAAAATTGCAAAGCTTCTGTAAGACAAAGGACTATGTCAATAGGACAAAACAACAACCAACAGATTGGGAAAAGATCTTTACCAATCCTACATTCAACAGAGAGCTAATACCCAACATATACAAAGAACCCAAGAAGTTAGACTCCAGAGATTCAAATAACCCTATTAAAAATGGGGTGCAGCCGGGAAGTGGTGGCGCACACCTTTAATCCCAGCACTTGGGAGGCAGAGGCAGGCGGATTTCTGAGTTCGAGGCTAGCCTGGTCTACAGAGTGAGTTCCAGGACAGCCAGGACTACACAGAGAAACCCTGTCTTGAATAACCAAAAAAAAAGGGGGGTGGGGGTACAGAGCTAAACAAAGAATTTTCAAGTGAGGAATATTGAATAGTTGAGAAGCATCTAAAGAAATGTTCAACATCCTTAGTCATCAGGGAAATCCAAATCAAAATGACCCTGAGATTCTACCTCACATCGGTCAGAATGGCTAAGATCAAAAACTCAGGTGACAGCAGATGCTGGTGAGGACATGAAGAAAGAGGAACACTCCTCCATTGCTGGTGGGATTGCAAGCTGGCACAAGCATTCTGGAAATCATACTTCCAAACATGAGGTGGAGGCTGTAGGGACAGGACAGAGAAGACTTACCATCGTGAGGGGTTTATTCTTTCTGAATAGAAAACAAATGTGCTATTGCTCTAAAGAGGTGTGATTTCCTTTCAATTCCACAATATTTTCCTCAGTTCTTCATTCTCTTTTCTCCCATCTTCAATCACCCTCAAACCACTAAACTTGAGATACAGAGTTAAGGATGGAAACCAAAAGCCCACAGCTTGGACACAGGAGTAGGACACAGTCTGTCCTGAAGCACCTCATATGCCTTGTTCGTCTATCTCTTCAGTAGCTAGCACAGCTCCTCCCTGGCACTTGATGGGTGGGTGTTCCGTATTGTCTTGGAACTACAGCTACAGCAGAAGACCAAAAGGTATCAGCTCTGACTGAACTCAAGAGGAGAGGCCTAGGCTAAGTGTAGATCAGAAAAGGATCCACAGCAGATGTAAGAACAGAAAAACCACACGATTTTAAAGTTGTTTTCAAAAGGGGTTGGGGGAAATGAAGAGGAGGAAGAAGAAGAAAAGGAGAAGAGGAGGAGGTGAAAGAGGAGGAAGAGGAAGAGAAAAAGATGAAGAAGAGGAGGAGGAGGCAGCAGGTGTACCTTTCTAGGAGTAGTGGTGGCATGAGTCTGTAAACCCAGCACTTAGGAAACCTAGTCAGAGGCCAGCCTGTGCTACATAGTGAGATGTTATCTCAAGAAGATTCCCCACCACCCACAAAAAGAGAGAGGAGGGGAGAGAGGAAAGGAGAGAGAGAGAGAGAAAGAGAGAGAC
>NW_021617141.1:0-5413 GCF_004785775.1 Grammomys surdaster | reverse complement strand
TTGTGTTAGCAGGCATGTATGTCAGGCCTATTGCTGATTTTAGGCCTATGGCTGATTTTAGGCCTTCAGTGTATAAGCAGGGCTGCCCCTGACAAGAAACTAAACTCAGGTCCTTTGCAGGAACAGAAACAACTGAAAACTGCTGAGGCCTTTCTCCACACCTCTGTTCTATCTTTCAAGGTAGCTTCATAAATGTGTGCCTATATAAAAATCAAGCAAACAAAACCCAGAAAAGCACACTCATGGGATGAGAAAACCTTTCTTTCTATATGAAATTTAAATGGTTACTTTTTAAATGCCAGGTGGGGAGTTATTCCTGGTATTCCAGCTTTGAGGAGTCTGAAGCTGAAGCAGTGCCATGAATTTGAGGAGCCCCTGGACTACAGAGTGAGACTTTGACTCAAGGAGCAGGAACCAATACTAAAAATTGTCACGTGACGATAGAAGAAGAGGAGAAAGAAAGAGCTGGACTGAGAGAAGAAAAGGAAATGGTAGGGGCCAGGCACTGCCTGGAAGGACGTTAAGGGGAAATTCCTTTCCATTTTTCATCCTGATGGGAACTTCTGTAGCTGGAGATGCCATTAGAACTGCATGTTTATTTCCTGGCTTACTGCCAGGTTGTTTCCTATTATGCCATTTTAAACTCTGTGGTAAATGCAGGGCCAAAGCTACACTTCTAGGGTCAACAATCTAATTGCAGGGGCAAGCTAATCAGAAATCGAGGCTCACAATCTAACTACAGACTTATAATTTAATCAGACATTTATAATGATCATAGGGAGGCAAGAGGCACATAAATAAAATTCGCAGAGAACTCAGTATTAGTGTTTTGCTTTTTAAGTGAAAATTTGGAGGTTCACCAGGGCTCATGAGTCAGAAAAATCCATAATGGAGTATTAGTTATTTCTTTGCTGCTATTGTTCTGAGACAGGGTCTCATTTTGGAATCTAAGCTACGTGGCTATCTGTCTTCTTTCTGGGTGCTAGGCCCACAGATGTGGTACACTGTGACAAGTTTATTTACTTTTTATTTTCTTGTGCGTTGTGGGGCTGGGTGAGAGTCTGTGCCATGGACCACATTTGAACAGCAGAGGGCAACTTCAGGGAGTTGGTTTTCACCATCTACCTTGTCAAGGAAGGATCCTTCGTTATTTCTGTTGCTTTACCTCATGTTCCCTGCTAAGGTGGCCCAAGAGATTCAGGGTCATTCTCTACCTCCCACCTCACAGGAATCCTGGGCTCATTTCCCAGACTTACTGGGGAAGTGCTTTGATGCACTGAGCCATCTCCCTGGCCCTTGTTCTGTTGTGGGATTAATTAATTAAGACGAGGTTTTACAATGGGCTTTTGTTCTCTTTTAGCATTTATTTATTTAGTCAATGTTTTACTCTATAGCACAGGCTGTCCTAGAACTCACAGTGTAGTCCAGGTTGGCTTCAATCACATGGTAATTCTACCTCAGCCTCCAGAGTGCTAGAACTACAGGCATGAGCCTCAGTGTTTGACTAATTGATTTTAATGAGAGCACTCAAGCTGACTTTTTTCAGATTAAAATGGGAAGCAAGACATCACATTTTTTTAAATTTACATATTTTTATGTACATTGGTGTTTCACATGAATGTGTGAGGATCCCCTGGAACAGAAGTTACAGACAGTTGTGAGCTACCATGTGGGTGCTGGGAATTGAACCTGGGTCCTCTGATAGAGCAGCCAGTACTCTTAACTGCTAAGCCATCTCTCCAGTCCACCACATATTTCTTGACACTATTGTATTTGTTGAAATGACCATAAAAGAAACCCTTCTAACCGCTAAAACAAGGATATTTGTCAAATGAGGGAAGTAAACTGAGGAGAACTAGAAGTGTCTTGTGAGATCCAGGCTTGGACTTTAAGACCTTGAGACCAGCAAAACAGAAGGATATTACCAGGGCATCATGGGGACCAGAGGGTAGCCTACAACTAAATTCTTTGCCCCAGAACTGCAGCTCCTTTCTTTGTAATAAAGCAAATATTGATACTTTTCATGATACAACCAAAGGTGTGGTTGTAGATCAACTTACTTCCAGATGAGTATAACAGTCAGGGGTAGGTTAAGTTCTCCTTAGTGTTTCCTGTTCGACTATGTGTATGTATCTATAATACACACATGCATAGGAGAAAACATTCACACAGCCTATCTCTGACCTGGTATAGAATTTGGTTTATCTAATGTTTCTAATCTCCTTTCTTGTATTTAAAGGGTGGAGCTGGGAGAGGGGTAGTATAGCTGTCAGACACGTATTGTCACATCAGCCTGCTCGGCATCTGTGTCTCCAGAGGAACTTGAACTTCTCAGCTGTACTTTGGTAATTGCTTCTGAAGAGACCTCCTGGCCACACAGAAATCAAATCAAAATTTTAATCAAGCAAATTGAAAAAATCCAAGATGTATTCCTGCTGGTTATAAACATCAATTAAAAGAAGATCTGGGCCTGGGCCTTTTGATGTTCCCTGACCAGTTCAGATGCTGTCACCTTGCTCTACTCAGAAGGGAATAAAGGTATGCTTTACATTTTATTCTATTCAATTGTGTGTGTGTGTGTGTGTGTGTGTGTGTGTCTCTATTTTCAGGCAATTGCTTATAGAGATGGATTGTCATGTAGCCTAAGATGTTCTCACCCCCCCCCCACGTAACCAAGGATGGTCTTAAGCTCCTAATCCTCCTGCTTCCACTTCCCCAGTTCTGGGATTACAGATGCAGATTACCACATTAAGTTTAAGGGTTCACAATCTAAGTAGATTGTCTTTAGTGTTCTGTGACTAGGTAGAAGAACTGAGTGGTTTTGGTGGCAGAGTTGATGATTCTATAGCAGTGTCTACCTTAGAAACATTGGGTAGGCAGTTAACTGAGGTACTTGTGTGGAAAGTCCACTTTGCCCACACCTTTTTATCTTCCAGAGCCTGCTGTCTGCAATCCACTGTCACTAGTTGCTCTCTTCTCTTATTTTTAAGCAGCTGCCGCTGATCTTTATGGTTGCAGGCATTTCCTTCTGCTAGTGTACTAATACTTTCTGCTTTGCTCATGAGTACAGTAAGTGTCACAACCAAGAGAGATACTGAGCTACAAGGGTTCCAGGGCATAGAGAACTTGAGTCTGGACCTGAGGGTGTTCTGGCCCTGGAGGTAAATTAAATTCATGGATCCAAAGATCTCAGAAGAGGATAGAGGGGTCATGGGTTCTTTGCCAGCTTTGGCTACATATTCTCAAAACAAACAGCAACAGAATGTAATCAGGCTTAAAACACCTGTCAATAAGATGCTGGATGTTTCACAGAATAAGGTTTGTCAGAACAATTTGCCACCTGCCTTCTCTTTCCCTTGGGGAATATCAAACGCAATACAAATAATCCATTAGACCACTTCCTAGTCACCATTCAGGGTATCTTCTGTTATACTTTTGAATTCTAGAATGTCAAATGTAACATTTTGTTTTACTTTTACAAATAAACATGCAACTGTTGTGAAGACATCCTGGGGTGGCATCAGGTTTAAATCCTGAGAAGATTACATGGGAATCACCTGTGTGGGCTATTAGTTGCAGTGGTCACCCAATTGTTTATTAAAATCCTTTTGTGTGTCAGGCTGCAGAGTTACCATGAAGACTCAAGGATACATGTGTCTGACAGTTTTCTAGGGAATGGAGAAATCAATAAACATCAGAGCTAAAAACCAAATGATAAGTTTTGATATGTCTCACGAAGGAAAAGGTCATGGTGCTGTGAGAATACTTGTAGTGAATATTTGTAGTGAATGCCATACTTGTAGTGAATGTCCCCTTCTCTGGGATGTCTTCCTTGATGATAATTGACTTGGGGCTGGGTGGTAAGGAAGCTAACTATGTGCAAAGGAATCAGAGAGTATTCCAGATACACGGCTGTTCTTTGAGGAAGTGAATGAAGACTACATGTCGTTAGGAGCATGGCTGTAGATCAAAATGAACTGAAGGAGGCAGGTAATGTTCCGCAGTAGGTAAAGGCGCTTGCTGCTAGCCTGGTGGTCCTGAGTTTGATCCACATGGTAAAAGAAAGAGTTGTCCTCTGAGCTCCACATGTGTGTTATGACACATATTTGCACACATACACACATACAAACACACAAACAACATGATGAAAAATAAAAGCAGCTGGAGGAACTGATAGGGATTTTCATGGTGACTTGCTAGCAGAAGAAGAATTGAAGCAGGGACAACCATTGTCCAATGTGTTTGAGCAAAAGATATATGATTTAGTCATATATAAGCTGAGTGAGAAACTCAGTAAGCCTGTCTGCCCTGATTCGTCTTGTTCTGTCTGTATACACTTCTTTCTCAAGACTTTAGCACACTATCTCTTGTAAAACACAGGTCTTAGGATCTACTCTCAGACAAGGCAAGTCAACAAATATCTTCATGGCTAGCTCTAAGGCAAGAAGGTAAAGGGAAGATTTGAAGGCTATTTTTAACTTTGTGGTTTTCTTGAGGAACTGGAGCTTGGGTTTCTTCTACGGTTTACCTGAGAATGAGAAGTCAGGAGTCTAATAGCTCTCTGTAGAGAACGAGGTGGACAGATAGGATGGTTGAGGGGAGATCAGATAGATAAAACTGTGGAGTTTTATCTATCTATCTATCTATCTATCTATCTATCTATCTATCTATCTATCTATCTATCTGAGAGAGAGAGAGAGAGAGAGAGAGAGAGAGAGAGAGAGAGAGAGAGAGAGAGAATGTATGTATGTCTCTGTATGGGTGTTCAGTTATTCACACCCTCAAAGGCCAGAAGAAGGCATCAGGTATCTTTCTCTATGTTCACAGCCTATTCTTTTGAGTCAGGCTCTCTCCTTGAATCTAGGACTCCTGTCTCCTTAGTTAGGCTGGAAGCCAGCAAGTCCCAGGAAACCTCCTGCCTCTGTCCCACTCAGGGCAGGGGTTAGCTGACACGTGTGGGATGCCCAGCTTGTTAATTAGGCACTGGGATCTGAACTCCAGCCCTCATGGTTGTTCAGTAAGCTCTCTTAACCACTAAGCCATCTCCCCAGTCCCCACTTCTCATCCTCGAGAGGCTAAGGGGATGGAGATTAATCTTCCAAGACTACTTCTGAGTGGATGGACACTGTGTTGTCCTCCTTAGAGTAACACTTCCCTGATGCTAAATTGTGATAAATCTTAAGATCACATTGCTTCCATAGCCTGAGTTCCTTTTGTAATTGTTTTAGTACAGTAGCTTAAAGCTCAGCAGAGTTTGAGGGAAGTCCTGAATAAAATTAGAAAATTGATATTCTTAATTTTAATAACCCACAAAATATATACTTAATGTCTTGGGGAAATTTAATCCAAAACAGTTAGGCAAACAGGTCAACTGAGAGAATACAACAAAAGGGAAACTAATTTCTATGTCTTC
>NW_021617140.1:204-2129 GCF_004785775.1 Grammomys surdaster | reverse complement strand
AACTCCAGGATAGCCAGGGCTGGAGAAACCCTGTCTCAGAAAAACAATACAAAGAAAAATATATTGTGTATAAAAGGCTTGTTCTGCCCACCTCAGGAAAACCTGCCAACCCAACACACTTAGAGTCTGAATATGAACAAGAGCTCAAATCCTGCCTCCCTGGGATCACAGCAAGAGGATGCCCAGCCCAGGCAGCCAGGTCTACCCTGAGATCAAACTGGAACTAATCAGAGAAGTGAAAACCACCACTTCCCTGGTACACAAAGAGATAAGTTCCAGAGAGGGTCAATAAACTACACCCCAAGGTCACCAGACATGGAGGAACAGAGAAGGAGATACATTGCCAGGCAGTGGTGGCACACGTCTTTAATCCCAGCACTTGGGAGGCAGAGACAGGCAGAATTCTGAGGTCCAGGCCAGCCTGGTCTACAGAGTGAGTTCCAGGACAACCAGAGCTACACAGAGAAACCCTGTCTCGAACAACCAAAAAAAAAAGGGGGGTGGTGGTGGGGGGAGACCTTAACCCAGACAAGACCTGAGGTTCCTCAGCCTGACTCAGAGCTTAATAAGACATGCCATGACTAAAACAGGGGTCAAACACCCAATTCAGGGCTGTGGTAGGGACCAGTTCCCAGTTAACAACACAACCCTGCCAAGACTAGGGGCTCAAGCTTCCCCAGGACCTCACTCTGAGGTCCCTACCTCCCTCCACTTTCCCCAAACAGAACAGAAAGGAAGTTACCAATTGGCTGGGGTTAAGGGAATTCCTGACAAGTTAAGGTGGGCACTGGGCTCCTAGACAAGCCTCTGCCCCATAAGGTCCTCCAAAAGTCACAGAAGTCTTGCTTACCTCATTGGTGTTTACTCCTTGGAGACTGGAAAGCAGGCCAAAGATCAAGGTGAGTGTGACCAGCACCCTGGAGTCCTGCATCTTGGCAAGGGGACCACTGAGCTTCTGTGTGTAGGACAGAGTGACAGGGCAAGACCTTTCCAACTTCTCTTCACGTATGGGGCCCAGCCTCAGGGTAGGTGCAGAGTTTACACACTGGAGTTGTTCAAGACCAGGGCTTCAAGTTGAACAGGAGCTGAGGGAAGAGAAGTGGGGAGGAGCTGGCCTTGCTTGAGTGTGAGGAATTGGGAATCCAGAGGTTGGAAGACACTGATTTACCAACTCTGCAAGTTGGATGCAGTGGAGCAGTCTGGAAGTCCCTCTGCTGGGCTGAGTTTAAATAGTGGTTAGAGCAGGGCGTGGTGACACACCTTTAATCCAATGACAGAGAAGGCAGAGCTCTGTGAGTTCAAAGCTAGTATGATATAATTAGTGAGATCTGGGCCTACTAGGATTAAATTAAAAAAAAAAAAAGTCAGCTGAAGGTAGCACAAGCCTTTAAATTCCCGCACTCAGCACTCAGGAGACAGAGGCAGGTGGATCTCTGAGGCTAGCCTGGTCTACAAAGAGAGTTCCTGGACAGCCAAGACTACACAGGGAAACCATGGTGGTCAGGAGACTGAACAGTCTGAGGGGATGACTCAGAGATTAAGAGCAGTTGTTCTTGGACCAGGATTCAGTTTCTGGCTTCTGTATACAAGATGGCTCTGAAGCATCTGACCTCTAGTTCTAGGTGATTCCGTCTTCTGAACTCTGAGGGCATCAGGCATGCACATTGTGCACATTCATCTATGCAACAAATACTCATACACACAAAATGAAATAAATAAATCTTAATAAAACCAAACCAAACCAAACCAAACCAAACCAGTAAGGCCAGCAAGGTAATTCAGTGGATAAATGTACTTACCACAAGACTAAGAACCTGAATTTTGTTTTGTTTTCTTTTTGGTTCTATTGATTTAGGTAGGGTCACCCTACATAGCCCTGGCTGTCCTGGAACTCACTACATAAAACAGACTATCCTCCTACTCAC
>NW_021617140.1:0-194 GCF_004785775.1 Grammomys surdaster | reverse complement strand
AAAATAAATAAATAAAATTTGAGAGATCATCTTAAGACTGGAGGGATGCTGTACTTGCCCTCACACAAGAAAGGCATGCAAAAGGAAGGAGGCATAGATATTGGGAAATGCAGGCCAAGGCACAAGAAGGATCATGGGTTGTGTACCACATTAACAGTGCCATTTCTTTGTGCTTTGTCCAAGAGGGGAGGAAA
>NW_021617139.1:0-4209 GCF_004785775.1 Grammomys surdaster | reverse complement strand
CTGCCCATCGGATCATTTCCAAGTGGGGCCAGTGACTGGTGGATATCCAAGTGGATAAAGGACCTGGATATAAAACTAGAAAGACAGAAACTAATAGAAGAGAAGGTGGGGAAGACCCTCCAACACCTAGGCACAGGGGAAAAGGTCCAGAACACAACACCAGTGGCTTATGCTCAAAGATCAAGAGTTGACAAATGGGACCTGATAAAATTGCATAGCTTCTGTAAGGCAAAGGACACTGTCAATAGGACAAAATGACAACCAACAGATTGGAAAAAGATCTTTACCAATCCTACATCTGATAGTGAGCTAATATCCAAAATATATACAAAGAACTCAAGAAATTATACTCCAGACAACCTAATAACCCTATTAAAACATGGGGTCCAGAGCTAAACAAAGAATTCTCAACTGAGGAAACGCGAATGGCCGAGAAGCACCTAAAGATTTGTTCAATATCCTTAGTCATCAGGGAAATGCAAATCAAAACAACCCTGAGATTCTACCTCACACCAGTCAGAATCGCCAAAATAAAAAATTCAGATGATCACAGATGCTGATGAGGATGTGCAGAAAGAGGAACACTCCTTCATTGTTGGTGGGATTGCAAGGTGGTAAAGCACTCTGGAAATCATTTTGGTGGTTCCTCAGAAAATTGGACATAACATTACCGGAGGAACCAGCTATACCACTTCTGGGTATATATGCAGAAGATGCTCCAACCTATAAGAAGGGCACATACTCCACTATGTTCATAGCAGCCTTATTTATAATAGCCAGAAGCTGGAAAGAACCCAGATGTCCTTCAACAGAGGAATGGATACACAAAATGTGGTACATTTACACAATAGAATATTACTCAGCTATTAAAAACAACAAATTTGAGAAATTCTTAGGTTAATGGCTATAACTAAAAGATATCATACTGAGTGAGGTAACCTAATCACAAAAGAACACACATGGTATGTACTCATTGATAATTGGATATTAGCCCAAAAGCTCGCAATATCCAAGATACAACTCACAGACCACATGAAGCTCATGAACAAGGGAGACCAAAGTGTGGGTGCTTTGGCCCTTCTTAGAATGGGTAACAAAATATTCACGGGAGCAAATATAGAGACATGTGTCAGACAGAAACTGAAGGAGGGGCCGTCCAGAGACTGCTCTACCTGGGTATCTATCACTTGTGCATTCACCAGATGTCAATGCCAGGAAGCGCATGCTTACAGGAGCCTCATATATCTTTCTTAGAGGTCTGCCAGAGACCGAAATATACAGAGGCGGAAGTTCACAGCTCACCATTGAGTTGGTCATGGGGTTCCCAATGGAGGAGTGAGAGAGAAGATAGAAGGAGCTGAAAGGGTTTGCGATCCCATGAAGAGAGCAACAATACTAACCAACCGAGGCCCGAGGGTCTAAACCACCAGTCTGGGAGCACATAGGGAGAGGCTCAAGGCTCCAGCTGCAAATGTAGGGGAGGATGACAGTGTTAGGCATAGGTGGGTGAGGAATCCTTGGCCCAGTGAAGGCTGGATGGAAATCTGGGTGGGGAGGTGAGAGTGGGAGGGTGGATGAGGGCATATCCTCATAGAAACAGGAGGATGGGGGATGGGATAGTGGGATCATGGGTTGGGGGGGTACTTCTGAAATGTAAATAAAGTATCCAATAAAAAAATTTAAAAAAACAAAAATAATTCTGAAATTATTCCACAAAATTAAAACAAAAGGAACATTTCCAAATTGACATTATGGGGCCATTATCACCTCAATACTCCAAAACAACAAAGATTCAACATAGGCGATTATAGACAAATTTTCCTCCTTGATATTGCTGCAAAAATACTCAATAAAATACTCATAAAACAAAACTAAGAGCCCATCAAAAAGATCATCCACTATGATCAAGCTGACTTCATCCCAGAGATGTAGGGATGGTTCAACATACAAATATATCACTGTACACATGATACAAACAATCTGAAATGAAAAGAATACAAGTGATAATCTCATTATATGATGATTTTGATGCAATATAATACATAAAGTCTTGTAAGAACAATAAGAAAACTAAAGGAGATTAAGGGTATACAAACTGAAAAGGAAGGAGTTAACGTATTCTTACTTGAAGGTGATATGATAGGATATACAAGTGACCCCAACAATTTTACCAGGGAATTCCTACAGTTGACAATCAGCTTCAATGCCATGACTGGATGCAAAATTAACTAAGAAGAAGAAGGAGGAGGAGGAGGAGGAAGAGGAGGAGGAGGGAAAACAAAAACAAAAAAACAAAAAAACAAAGAATAATAACAACAAATAAAGAACAACACAGTAACTCTCCTATACACAACCAATACCCAGGTTTATGTGGGGTTGTGGGCTGTGAGAGTCAGCTGGGTAGCTGGTGGAGCACAGGCCTTGAAACCTCAGATACCCTAAAGGGATGGCCTTGCTCCTGGGCCCTGGTTCCTTTCACTTAGCATCAGTCATCCACAGCCTCTCCCAAAGAAAGGTTTGTGGCCTTAGGTCACATAGCACAGGTAGAGGGAATGACTCGAGGCTGCAGAGCCTCAAGAGGTCTCCATATTATTGAGATACCTATAGGCCAGAGGGCATGGGTAAGTTCCTAAATCCTTGCGGCCATCTTGTCCAGCTTAGCTGTCTACTCAACCTGTATTCCAGGTCTTGCACATGAAGGAGAAAAGTCGCTGGCTGTTCTTGTCTAAGGGAATGTTAAAGAAGGTGCCATTTAAGTCCAAGTGTTTGTAAATTTGTCTGTTGGGCAGTAAGAAACTCAGAATTGTATATGGATTCAGAACTGTTGAGTCAATGTCTCTCACTATTCGCTTTCTGCAGGTCTTTCATTGATCTACAGTCTTTTATTCCAGGCTTTTAAACTAGTGACAAGATTGTAATCCAGTAAGAGTGACATGGAATGAGGATACTATACTCTGGAAGTCAATTAATATATGGCTTGATATCCTGAATGACTTCTTGTGATCGAAGGTACTGTCTTATTCTTATAGGGCTAGAAGTAATGTTCTGATCTACCACAACTGGTAGTAAGTGAGAAGCTAAGTCAGAGGGTTATTTTTAGCCATACATCTGGGCAATATATTCTTCTAAGAGGGATTGTAAATGGCTATGTTTCTTTTTCTTTGGATTCATTCTTCAAAGAAAGACACAGTGGGTTCTCCTGGACCACTCTTTTGCCTCCAGGATAGAAGTGACTTTGAACTCCCATTTTAGTCAGTAGGTCTCTCACTAACAGGAGATAAGGCCATTCAGGAATCACTACGAAAAAAGCGGGAAATAGCCTTTTTGCTCAAGTCTATATACCATTTGGTAGTCTACGCATAGAGCTTGGTGCCCATAGCATGTCAAACTAGGGTAGTTTGGGTCATTATGTCTCACAGAGACCACTGGAGGACAAGGTGGTGAGCCACAGTATACAACAGAAAGTCAATTGAGAACCACCCCCTTCTAAGTTTACCCTGGACTCTGGAGGAGACTCCAAGTCCCTATTCTTTCAGCCAGAGAGTTAAGGGTGGGCTTCAGCTCCTAGAATTTCCTAGGATTCTGGAGGCATTGACCCTTTCAGTATCCCATTTGCTTGCAGTATCCACACTAGTCTGTAAGGAGCCTCAAATGAGGTGGATGACCAGGCTTATTTTTGCTGAACTTGAGCCAGTGGAAGACTTTCCCCATCCTCCCAGTTGTCCCTGCATTGCCACCAAAATCTTTGCCAATTTCTTAGCTTATTTGTCCACTGGACATTCCCAATTGTTGAAGTCCTTTGAGCAATATTCCATGATTTCAGACAAATTCATACTTTCAAATCCTTCAATCTTCTGAATCTTCTTGTGGGTATCTGGAAATGACTGACCCCCTAATTTCAAGATTGATAAGCTGTTGACTCTATGGCATATCTGGGTCGATCAGTGTGTAAGTTCTGTAGGAATCCAGGAGCCACTCCAGGAAAGTGGCTGGAGGCTCTGTTCTATTTCACTCACTTTGGATAAATTTGTAGTGTGCCTGCCTGCCACCTGGAGAACTCTCATAAGAATCTAGTGAAAACTTATCTTATGAAGTGTGTATCTTCAGCTGAGTTTGTGTCCCAGTCAGGAATAGTCTTGGGGAAGGCAGCATCAATATCTGATCAGTTCCTGGAATGTCTGCTTTCCTTTCCTGGGACCAACTTGTGGG
>NW_021617138.1:0-3280 GCF_004785775.1 Grammomys surdaster | reverse complement strand
TTGGTGGGACTGCAAGATGGTGCAACCACTTTGGAAATCAGTGTGGCAGTTCCTCAGAAAATTGGACATAGCACTACCTGAGGATCCAGGTATACCACTCCTAGGCATATACCCAGAAGATGCTCGAACATATAACAAGGACATATGCTCAACTATGTTCATAGCAGCCTTATTTATAATAGCCAGGAGCTGGAAAGAACCCAGATGTCCTTCAACTGAGGAATGGATTCAAAAAAATGTGGTATATTTACACAATGGAGTATTACTCAGCTATTAAAAACAATGAATTCGGGAGTTTCCTAGGTAAATGGATGCAACTAGAAATTATCATCCTGAATGAAGTAAGCCAATCACAAAAGAACACACATGGTATTCACTCACTGATTATTGGATATTAGCCCAGAACCTTGAAATGCCCAAGATGCAACTCACAGGCCACATGAAGCTCATAAAGAAGGAAGACCAAGTGGGGGTGATTTGGTCCTTCTTAGAAGGAGCAACAAAATACTCAAGGGAGCAAATATGGAGACAAAGTGAGGGACAGAAACTGAAGGAGGGGTCGTCTGAAGACCATTCCACCTGAGTGTCCATTCCATGTTCAGTCACCAAAGGTAGATGCTGATGGAGAAGTCAGGAAGTGCATGCTGATAAGAGCCTGACATGTATGTCTCCTCAGAGGTCTTCAAGAGTCTGACATATTCAGAGGCAGATGCTCACAACTAGCCGTTGAACTGATCATGGGGTTCCCAATGGAGGAGTTAGAGTGAAGACTGAAGGAGCTGAAAGGGTTTGCGGCACCATGAGGAGAGCAACAATACCAACCAACCACAGCTCCCAGGGTCTAAACCACCAGCCTGGGAGCACTTAGGGAGGGATCCAGGGCTTCAGCTGAATATGTAAGAGTGGAGGGCCCTGTTGGGCATAGGTGGAAGATGAGATCCTTGACCTCATGAAGGCTGGATGCCCCAGGGAGTGGGAATTTTGAGGGTGGGGAGGTGGGAGTGGGGTGGTAGGTAGGGGTTACATCCACAGACAAGGAGGAGGGGTAAGGGGATGGGGGTTCCCAGGTGGGTGGGGGATGGGGTAAGGGGACAACATATGAAATGTAAATAAAACATCCAATAAAAAATTTTTAAAAAAAAAGAAAAAGTATATATGAAGTAGTGTCTGACCCTGGGGGGGTTGAGTTCATCCCGGTCTACATAACAAGTTCCAGGACAGCAGGACTCATCTCAAAACAAAATAACATCAAGAAAAAACAACCAACCAAACAAATCCCTAAAACCGGAGTGTCCCAGCCTGCTCTGCATGTTAGCCTGCTTTAGGTCAGGACTCACCCACCCTCTCCATAAAAATAAATTGCCTTGCAAGATTATGTTCACTTTGTTTAGGGGCTTCTCTGTGAGACACCAAGAATAGGTTTTTTTCTAACACACGAGTTTTACCAAATCATCCTAATGCTAGTCTAATCTAATTAAATTGGAGTTTTATGTTCACCTGCACATGAATAGTTCATAGCTCCATTCATTATCATTCAACTGGAAATAACTCACAGGACCGTTAGTACACTGATGGAGAAACTTTACAAAGGAATACTGCTCAGCAGTAACAGTAGATAAGCTATCAACCTGGAGAAGCTATAGAGGCACCTTTAAGCACACACAGCTTCCTGGGGAAGCCACTCTGAGAAGGCTGCCGATTGTGAGATTTCAACAGCTCTGTACAAAATTCTGGAAAAGGCAAAACAGACAGTAAAGAGGATCTGTGCTCCAGGGAGCGGAGTGACCATGGAGTGCACAGAGACATACAGACATTTATGGAAATTAGAAGCAAAGCATCGTATGTGCTGGCACTCAGGAGGTGGAAAGAGAAGGACCAGAGTTCAAAACCAGCCTGTGATACATATGAAACCCTTTCTCAAGAAAGCAAGGAAAATAAAATTACAAAATACAAAATACACACAGGGAAAACCCTGCGTGTGCATGTGTGTGTGTGTGTGTGTGTGTGTGTGTTGTTTGTGAGTGTATGAGTGTGTGTGTACATATGGAGGGAAGAGGACAACTTGGGGAGCAAGGTCTCTAGAGGCTTTGATTTTTCAAAACCCACTTTAATAAGGATTCTTCAATGCTTTAATCTCCCTTCTAGTCCACCACCCACCAGAGGTAGTAGAAAGGAAAGGTTAAGAGGTAAAGGGAGATGTGGACTTGTTTAGAAATAGTTCTTTGGGGCAATTCCAATCTTCACTGTCAGGATATCAGCAGTTCAGTTCACACAAATCAGCAGTGGTAGCTTGATCCATTTGCAAACACCATTCACCAATCAGCCACAGCAGTTCAATCCAGAAGAAACCAAGAGGCTCTGCCAATCAGCCCAGTCCACAGAAGTGGAAGCCGTGGGAATATCTTGAGAAGTTCTTCTGTGTGTTTCCTTCTATGAAGTCATGACAATGATCAGCAAGGAAGGTAAGGCAAACCAAAGCCCTTATCTGTTGGGTTATACTTTATACCCTTTCCAAACATCATATGACCTCTCAAGCGTCTGTTCCACAAAACATCACATGCCCTTATTCCAGGCAGCTTCCAGAAAACCATCATGTGTCTATTCTAACATCCTCTCAAGTGTCTGCTTCAGCAACACAGCCTCTCATAAGACAGCTTCCCAAAAAACTGCCTATGACAGAACTGAGCCTCCAAAGAAACCAGAAATTTCCATTTCAAGTCTCTCCTACCATGGATTCTAGGAATTGTGCTCAGATTGCCAGGCCTGCACAGCAAGGTCTTCTATGTGCTGAGCCTTTTTGGTTATTTGGTTGGTTGTTTTTGTTTTTGAGACAGGGTTTCTCTGTAGCCCTGGCTGTCCTAGAACTCACTCTGTAGACCAGGCTGGCTTTGAACTCAGAAGCAAGCGCCACCACCTCCCAGCTTTAGCCTTTTATTTTTAATTAATTAATTTTTATTTTTAAAGATTTAGTTTTGATTTTATGTCCAAAAATGTATGTGTGTGCATAACATGTTTTTCCTAGTGATCATGGAGGCTAGTAATCGGCATTGGATCTCCTAGAACTGGAGTTAGAGACAGTTGTGAACTGCCATGTGGATGCTGGGAGCTGAACCTAGGTTCTTTGCATGAGCAGCAAATGCTCTTGGCCACTAAGCCATCTCTCCAGCACATAATTTTTTTTTTTATTTTGGGTGCTGGAAACTTGCTTGTGCTAAGCATTATGTCATACCATTGATCTATAGCAGTTTGTGTGTGTGTGTGTGTGTGTGTGTGTGTGTGT
>NW_021617137.1:0-5599 GCF_004785775.1 Grammomys surdaster | reverse complement strand
AATTACCCAGAATCTGTGTGTCCATGGCTGATTCTTCAGACCAGACAGGGAAATGCAAATCAAAACAACCCTGAGATTCCATCTCACACCAGTCAGAATGGCTAAGATTAAAAACTCAGGTGATAGTAGATGCTGGCGAGGGTGTGGAGAAAGAGGAACACTCCTCCATTGTTGGTGGGACTGCAAGATGGTGCAACCACTTTGGAAATCAGTCTGGCGGTTCCTCAGAAAATTGGACATAGCATTACCCGAGGATCCAGCTATACCACTCCTAGGCATATACCCAGAATATGCTCGAACATATAACAAGGACATATGCTCAACTATGTTCATAGCAGCCTTATTTATAATAGCCAGGAGCTGGAAAGAACCCAGATGTCCTTCAACTGAGGAATGGATTCAAAAAATGTGGTATATTTACACAATGGAGTATTACTCAGCTATTAAAAACAATGAATTCGAGAGGTTCCTTGGTAAATGGATGGAACTAGAAATTATCATCCTGAGTGAGGTAAGCCAATCACAAAAGAAGACACATGGTATTCACTCACTGATTATTGGATATTAGCCTAGAACCTTGAAATGCCCAAGATGCAACTCACAGGCCACATGGAGCCCATAAAGAAGGAAGACCAAGTGAGGGTGATTCGGTCCTTCTTAGAAGGAGCAACAAAATACTCAAGGGAGCAAATATGGAGACAAAGTGAGGGACAGAAACTGAAGGAGGGGCCGTCTCAAGACCACCCCACCTGAGTATCTATCCCATGTGCAATCACCAAAGGTAGATGCTGATGTGGAAGACAGGAAGTGCATGCTGATAAGAGCCTGATATGGATATCTCCTCAGAGGCCTTCAAGAGTCAGACATATTCAGAGGCAGATGCTCACAACTAGCCATTGAACTGATCATGGGGTTCTCAATAGAGGAGTTAGAGTGAAGACTGAAGGAGCTGAAAGGGTTTGTGGCACCATGAGGAGAGCAACAATACCAACCAACCACAGCTCCCAGGGTCTAAACCACCAGCCTGGGAGCACTTAGGGGGGGATCCAGGGCTTCAGCTGAATATGTAAAAGTGGAGGGCCCTGCTGGGCATAGGTGGAAGAAGAGAACCTTGACCTCATGAAGGCTGGATGCCCCAGGGGGTAGGAATTTTGAGGGTGGGGAGGTGGGAGTGGGGGGGTGTAGATAGAGGTTACATCCACAGAGAAGAAGGAGGAGGGGCGAGGGGATTGGGGGTTCCGAGGGTGTGGTGGGGGATGGGGTAAGGGGACAACATAGGAAATGTAAATAAATCATCCAATAAAAAAAAAAAGAAAAAAAAAGAAAAAAAAAAAGAAAGAATGGAGAAGGGACCCAGTAGGAGCCAGTGGGGAGAATGGAGGCCATGTGCTCCTGGTGGTTATGAAGCCTGCCCAGATTCCATGCCAAGTTTCAATGTGGATTATGAAACTAAAACATGCTCAACTTGTTCAATTACATTCACAGTGTTTGGACTGATAAGCCAAGCAGGGAGGCTGAGAGAAGGCTGAGATTTCAACCACTCTTGAAGCAACTATTCTTTTTAAGGTCCCCACAATGTGGAGATTAACAATAGGTTCATTAAGCTGGGTCCTTGAACAGTAAGGGGATCTGTTTCAGGTCACAGAGTTTGGAAGTGGCAAGGTCAACCAGGAATCACATGACTCTTTAGTAAACCTGTCAGTTACCATGACTCATATTCCTAATAGGCAGAGCCCTTTTCAATGCCAGCTCTGTCTACAAATGGTGGGAGGAGCCTTGCCAGTGGTGATCCTTCTCAAAGCAAGGGGACCCAGAATTACCTGGAGGGCTCACTGGAAACCTACTGAGTCCTGGGAACTGTTCCATTCCAGGAACATGATTCTCTGAGAGTGGAAAGCACCACAGTGACTTTCTCCAAGTACTTGGTACCTGGCTCCAATAATGTCTTAAAGAGACTGGACTTCTCTTGTTTACTTAACAAGAACTACAGGGAAGATCAATACCCCCAGGTCTGCTCATCAGCTTAAGGATCTCCTGGGGCTACTCACCAACATTTTGTGTCAGCTCTTTCAAAGTTACAAGATGGCTGCAGCCCCTCCATCTACATACCTCTTACTACCCTTGCCAACAGGGGGAAAGGTGGCTTTTTCAGGGTGGAAGGAAAGGGCTTTCTCCTTCATCTGTATATTTACCAGAGAGGAAAATGGTCTTCCATAGCAGTCCTGTAGTAGATTTCCACTACACCTCTATCTAGAGTGAAGGTGTGTGCTAGTCAAAGCTGAAAAATGATATGGAGAATGAAGACCTGGGGTTATTATCATTATCATTATTATTATTTGTTATTTAAGTGGGAGACAAGAAAGGAAAAGCAGAGTAAACATGATGGAGGTGTCTGCCTTCTGGAAAGCCTGACAATCAGCCTTCATTTAAAAACGAAAGGTAAGCCTAGTGGTCGGCACTTGCCAGTGTCCTTGGTGTGAGGACCATACTCCCACTATGGACGCTTTCAAGTGATGAACCTGACATGAGCTCACAAAAATTCCTGAATTTTCATGGCAGCTGGTACAAGCTGGCTCCAACATGCCACTGAATTAGACCTCACATTCGATTTTAAAACTCCTTCATACTAAACCACTCTGGATATCACACAGTACAGATGGCAGAACTGGAAGGCTCTTGAAAGGGAGAGCCTGACCTCAAACCTGCAGCTCCTGTCAGACTCACAAGTCCACAAGCACTTCTGTGAAGGAAGTCACACAAGTGCAGCCAGCTCTCTCCTAGAGACAATAAAACAAAAGCTGATAGAAAGATCCATTTTATTCAACCAGGCCTAGAAGATAATCGGTGAGATTTCTTTTTCATCTCAAACCTCTCTACCTTGGGGCAGGGAGGGGCTGGGAAAGCAAAGGTCTCTCTCTCCTCGGAAAAAAATGAGGGACAGTGAACATGAATTCTGTGGCTGGGCTGTGGAAAAGCCTAGGCAGGGTCCTGTCATCTGCGGTATGTTATGGTTCCTCTTCCCAGATGGGAGACATCATCGAGGACTTCACCCTCAGGTTGCTAATCACCTAAAACCAAGAGGGGCTTCTCCTCAGCACAAAGACTGAGAGAAGCCTGAAGCACAGGCACGGGATAGATGCCGGGTAGAGTCTTCATTCAGAAGCTCAGGTACACAAGATATGTCAACCAACAGCGATCTTCAGGTGTGGTGTTGCACACTGGAAATCCCAGCTACTAGGAAGGCTGAGTTAGGATGCTCCCGGGAGACTTTAAGTACTAACTTCAAACCATTTAGAAGAAAAAGGATGAGAGAAAAGAATGAGAGAAAAACAGAATAATACTGAAGACCCATTTTTACAAAGCCAATCAAAATTGACTAATTATATTTTAGGTTACTTTCTCCCAAGGCAAAAATATTATAAGGCTAACATTACACCTTGAAATGCAGATTATCAACAAAAAGAAGAAATTAAAATTGCTAATCCAATGCTATTGCCCCCCAGTGGTATGGTTTAAAAGCATTCCCCAAGATCCATATTACTCTAATGCTAAGAAAGCTAAGAGGTGAGTCCTTTGAGAAGTGAGTACCTTGGTCACCTAGCTATTCCCTGTCCCCCACACCTCGCCATCTGCAACATCAGGGGTCTGGAAATGGGTGGGTATCAAAAGTAGGGCATCCCACTCTTGATCTTGTGCATCTGTGAAATGCCTTTCATCATTCTATAAAGTAGAAAGAAGCCACCCACCATCAAATGACAACCCCTCTATGCTGGATCTCCAAGCCTTCAAGACTGAATATATATTTCACTTTAAAAAAAAATTTAAGTATTTTAATTTAAAAAGTACCCAGCACTCAGTCATGGTATTACAAAATGGACTCAAAGACCCAGAATTAACAAGACTTGCATATGATGCAGATACATATTTTTAAGTAGGAATTGTGCTTTTGTTGTTGTTAATTTAGAGAGGGGTTTTCCCCCTCATTAGTAAGTTTTCTAAGGCATTAAGGAATTGAGAACAGTTGCTAAACTCCCTGTCACTGTGGACCAGCTTTAGAAACTGGCTAGTTGATAACAAAAGTATTCACAGAAACTGGGAGCTTCTGTGAATGTTGAGCAGGGGCCCTAGTGCTCCTGTGCGCGCTCTCTCTCCCTCTCTCTCTCTCTCTCTCTCTCTCTCTCTCTCTCTCTCTCTCTCTCTCTCTCTCTCTCTCTCTCTTGCTCTCTCTGGTGCTCTCTCTGGCTAGCTCTCTGACTTGCTCCCTCTCTCACTGGCTTGCTTGCTCCCTGCTGGCTAGCTCACTCTCTGGCTGGCTCGCTCGCTCTCTGGATGGCTCCCTCGCTCTCTGGCTGGCTGGCTCACTCACTCTCTGGCTGGCTGGCTGGCTCGCTCTCTGGCTGGCTGGCTGGCTTGCTCTCTGCCTGGCTGGCTGGATCGCTCTCTGGCTGGCTGGCTGGCTGGACGCTCTCTGGCTGGCTGGCTCGCTCGCTCTCTCTCTGGCTGGCTGGCTCACTCGCTCTCTGGCTGGCTGGCTGGCTCGCTCTCTGGCTGGCTGGCTCACTCGCTCTCTGGCTGGCTGGCTTGCTCGCTCCCTCTCTGGCTGGCTGGCTCGCTCGCTCGCTCTCTGGATGGCTGGCTGGCTGGCTCACTCGCTCTCTGGATGGCTGGCTCGCTCTCTCTCTGGCTGGCTGCCTGGATCGCTTGCTCGCTCTCTGGCTTGCTCGCTCTCTGGCTGGCTGGCTCACTTGCTTGCTCTCTGGCTGGCTGGCTCGCTCTCTGGCTGGCTGGCTGGCTGGCTCGCTCTCTGGCTGGCTCGCTCGCTCTCTGGCTGGCTGGCTGGCTCGCTCGCTCTCTGGCTGGCTGGCTGGCTCTCTCTCTGGCTGGCTGGCTGGCTTGCTCGCTCGCTCTCTGGCTGGCTGGCTTGCTCGCTCGCTCTCTGGCTGGCTGGCTGGCTTGCTCGATCTCTGGCTGGCTGGCTTGCTCGCTCTCTGGCTGGCTGGCTGGCTGGCTTGCTCTCTGGCTGGCTCTCTCTCTGGCTCACTCTCTGGCTTCCGAGCAAGGCCCTTGCCTCCGGGCTCAGCTGGTGCACGAGCTGGGTCCCCTTGGCGGCGCCAGAGCGCTTTGCTGGCTGTGGGCTGCAGTGGCCGCAGCTGCTGGAGGGGGCCGCACTCGCTGTGGTGCGGGGCCGACTTAACCCTTTGCTGGCTCTCCGTGGGCTGGGGAGGGGGTGAGCAGAGGTGGCCGCGAGCACCGACGGACACATTGGGAGCGCGGGCGACTCGGCTACCCGGGCCACCCCTAGACGTCGCGCGCCCCGATCCCCACCCCCATCAGTTTACCTGTTGGTCCCTAGCTAGCGGCTAGGCAGGGGCAGGCGGCCGGGACGCCCTGGCGGCCGCAGCCTCCATCGCTCCGATAGGGTTGGGGAATTGGATTTGCCGAGAAGTTTGCGGCTGCCTGGGGGCGTCGCTCGCCGTCGCCGGCTTTCTCGCCCCCACGGCCCGGGAGCGCGAGCTCCCGAGTTGGCGGACAGCGGCGCGGCGGCCGCACTGAGCATGCCCAGCTTGGCGGCCGGACCGCGGAGGAGTTGGCTGCGAGC
>NW_021617136.1:0-3737 GCF_004785775.1 Grammomys surdaster | reverse complement strand
TGATCTAGTCTATTTGGGGTTCTGTAGGCTTCTTGTGCATTCATGGATATCTCTTTCTTTAAGTTAGGGAAGTTTTCCTCTATAATTTTGTTGAAGACGTTTACTGGCCCTTTAAGTTGGGACTCTTCACTCTCATCTATACCTTTACTCCTTAGGTTTGGTCTTCTCATTGTGTCCTGGATTTCCTGCATGTTTTTGGTTAGCATTTTTTACTAGTCTTCTATACTAAAAACCTACTGGCCCTGTTTTCTTTTCTTTTTTTTTTTGATTTGATTGATTGATTGATTGATTGATTGATTGGGAAATTTTTAATGACTGCTTCTATTTTCTGAGTGAATGTATATCTATTTAAATCTTTTACCTGATCTTGATTTAAGCGATATTTATTGGGCAATTCGTCAACTTATTTTAGAATTTCAATTTTGTGGATTGTAGGTTTTTTTAAGTATGATTTAATGCTTCTTTATATTTTCTTGATATCTGTTGTTATGTACTTCTTTTTGGTTCTAGTTTTGTTAATTTGAATATTTTCTCTATGTCTTTTACATAATTTACATAAGGGTTTGCCTGTCGATTATATATTTTCTGAAAATATATGTGGTAGTGATTTGAGGCCAGAGTTTATTTTCTTCTGTTTACTCCTTTAGGGTGTTTATGCTTCTTTTTGTTCTAGAGCCTTCAGGTGTGTTTTTAAATTGCTATGGTAAGATCTCTCCCTTTTTTTTTTAGATCTCTCCATTTTTAAACAAAACATTTACTGCTACAAACTTTCCTGTAAGCACTGATTTCATTGTGTCTCACAAGTTTGGTCATGTTGTTCATTCAATTACATTGAATTTTTAGAAGTCTTTTATGTCTTTGTTCTGCCTAGAGCCTATAGTAATTCAGTGGGGATTTAGTCAGATGTATTCTATTGCTTCTGTAGTGGTTGACATCCATTTTGATTCCACAGTGGTCTGGTAGGATATAAGGAGTTATTTCAATTTTCTAATTTTGATGGAGATTGCTTTGTGATTGAGTATGTGGTCAATTTTTAAGACTATTCCCTGTGGTACTGAGAAGAAGATACATTTTTTATGTTTGAGTAAAATGTTCTATAGTTATTCATTAGGCCTATTTTATTCATAACTTCTATTATTCCCTTTATTTCTCAGTGTAATTTTGTCTAGATGACATGCCCAATGCTAATAGTAGAATATGGAAGTCTCTCACTATTAATGTATGTGTTTCAGTGTGTGATTTAGGCTTTAGGAATGTTTCTTTTACAAATGTGAGTGCTCTGGCATTTCAAACATAGATATTAGGAAGTCAAATAACATCTTGTTTCACTTTTCTTTTATGAGTATAAAATGTCCTTCTCCATCTCTTTTGATTACTTTTGGTTTGCTGTTTATTTTTTAGATACTAGAATACTTACATGAGCTTGCTTTCTGGGTCTATTTGCTTGGAAAGCTACCTTCTAACCCTTTACTCTGAAGTACTACTCATATTTGAAGTTGAGGTATGTTTCCTGTATGTAACAGAAGAATGGATCCTGTTTCTGTATCCATTCTGTTAGACTGTGTCTTTTAATTGGTGAATTGACTCCAATGATATTGAGAGATATTAATGATCAATGATTGCTAATTCCTGTTATTTCTTGGTGGCAGTGGTGGTGATGTGTATGTGTGTCTTTCCTTTCTTTTGGATTTGCTTGTGTGGTTTTTTATAAAAAGATATGAGCATTTAATATTCTACATCCACGTTGAGTGAATGGAAAGTTCTCACCGAAGTTGAACATCATTTTTTTCTAAATGCAGATCCCATATCCATTGTCGATCATATAGGATGGCATGCCAAAGAAAATTGATGAATTGAGACAGTCGATACTTTAGAGTGTAACATGTGTAGTTTTAGTGTTTTCTTCTCGTTTACTATTTTATGGATTTACATTGATAATTGAACAATCCAAAGCCTCAGTGTATCTCTGAAATGTTCTCTGTATTTGATACACTCTATACCTTGATCACTACTCTCTCCTGATCACCACATCCCACAATACTTTCCCCTCTCCTGCTCCTCTCAGCCAGTGAGCCTCTTGCCCCCATATTCTCCCAACATGGCACATCAAGTCTCTGAAAGGCTAGGTGTTTCCTCTCCCTCCAAGGCCAGACAAGACAGCTCAGCTAGAAGAACATATCCCACATATAGGCAACAACATTCAGGAAAGCCCTGGCTCCAGTTTTTCTGACCCCATATGAAGACCAAGCTGCACATCTGCTACATAGGAGTGGGGAGGCCTAGGTTGATCCAGTATATGTTCCTTGGTTGGTGGTTCAGACTCTAAGAGCCCCAAGAGTTCAGGTGAGGTGACTCTGTTGGTCTTCCAGTGGAGTTCCTATCCCCTTCAGGGCCCATAAGATTTCCCAAGTTACATCAAGTGTTGGGCTATTGGTGTCTGCATCTAAGTCAGCTCCTGGGTAGAACCTCTTAGAGAACAGCTGTGCTAGACTCCTGTCTGCAAGCTTAACAAAGAATCATTAATAGTGTCAGGGAATGTCGTTTGCCCATAGGATGGATCTGAAGTGGGCTGTTATTGGTCGGCCACTTCCTCAGTCTCTGCTCCATCCACCACCTCTGCATTTCTTTTAGACAGGATAAATTTGTGGGTGAATGTTTTGTATGTGGGTTGGTGTCCTTGCATGGGCTCATGTGTTGCTAAAGGAGATAGCTGCTTCAGGTTCCATATCCCCAATGCTATGAGTCACAGCTAAGGTCACCCCATTGATTCTTAGACACCTCCTTTATCCCTGAATTTTACCTCATCCTGCCAATACCTGCTACCTCCCCAACCCCTTAAGTTACAGATGCCCATTCATTCTCATGGCCATCTGGTTACCTCTCCTGTCCCTCCCCATACCTGATCATGAAATCTTCCACTGCCATCCCCATCCCTCTCCCACCCACCACCCTCCTTCCATATGCTTCTTAGGACTAGTTTATTTCCCATTCTAAGTGGGATTCATAATCTTTGCTTGTTCCTTTCTTCTTGTTAAACTTCTTGTTTAGCTTCTCTGCATCTGTGGATTGTGGCATGGTACCTGTATTTTATGACTAATATCCACTTACAAGTGAGCACATACCATGAATATCCCTTTGAGACTGGGCTACCACATCAGGATGGTATTCTCAAGTTCCATCAATCTGCCTGCACAATTCATATTTTGTTTACAATAGCTGAATAGTATTACCTTGTGTAGATGTGCCACATTTCTTTTATCTATTCTTCAGTCGAGGGAGATCTAAGTTGTTTTCAGTTTTGGACTATTACAAATAAAGTTGCTATGAACATAACTGGGAAAGTATCTTTATGGGATGATGGATCAACTTTTCGGTAGATGCCCAGGAATGGTATAGCTGAATCTTGAGGTAGAACTATTCCCAGTTTTCTAAGAAACCTCGTGTTTGTGTTTCCTTTATTTTGGCTTTTCTTGTGTGATATTTTTTATTGCCTATATTTTTCTGGGCGTAGTTAACCTTCGTGTGTTTGAGTTATGCTTCTAGTACTTTCTATAGCACTGGATTTTCAGAAAGATGATGTTTAAATTGATTTCTCATAAAATTTGTTGTTTTATCCATCTATGATGATTGAACAGTTTGCCAGGTATAGTAATCTAAGTTTACATCCTTGATCTCTTAGAGTCTGATGAGCTTATTTCAGGGCTTTCTGGCTTTTACAATCTACCATGAGAAACTGG
>NW_021617135.1:0-5482 GCF_004785775.1 Grammomys surdaster | reverse complement strand
AAAGGCCAAATAACATATAAAGGCAAACCTATCAGAATTACACCTGATTTCTCACCAGATACTATAAAAGCCAGAAGATCCTGGACAAATATCATACAAACCCTAAGAGAACATAAATGCCAGCCCAAGCTACTTTACCCAGCAAAACTCTCAATTACCATAGACGGAGAAACTAAGATATTCCATGACAAAACTGAATTTACACAGTATCTTCCCACAAATCCAGCTTTACAAAGGGTAATAGCAGGAAAGCTCCAATACAAGGAGGGCAATCATACCCCAGAAAGAGCAAGAAAATAATCCTTTTCCATCAAACCCAAAAGAAGATAACCACACAAACAATGTCTCCACTATTAGCAAAAATGACAGGAAGCAAGAACACCCTCTCCTTAATATCTCTTAACATCAATGGACTCAATTCCCCAATAAAAAGGCATAGGCTAACGGACTGGATACGCAAACAGGACCCAGCTTTTTGCTGCTTACAGGAAACCCACCTCAATGACAAAGACAGACACTACCTTAGAGTAAAAGGTTGGAAAACAATTTTTCAAGCAAATGGCACTAAGAAACAAGCAGGAGTAGCCATTCTAATATCGAATAAAATCAACTTTCAACTTAAAACTATCAAAAAGGATAAGGAAGGGCATTTCATACTTGTCAAAGGAAAAGTCAACCAACATGAACTCTCAATTCTGAATATCTATGCGCCAAATACAAGAGCATCGAATTTCATAAAAGAAACCTTACTAAAGCTCAAAACACACATTGTACCTCACATAATAATAGTGGGAGACTTCAACACCCCACTATCAGCAATGGATAAATCATGGAAACAGAAACTAAATAGAGATACAGTAAAACTAACAGAAGTTATGAACCAAATAGACTTAACAGATATCTATAGAACATTTCACCCTAAAGCAAAAGAATATACCTTTTTCTCAGCACCTCATGGTACCTTCTCCAAAATAGACCATATAATTGGGCACAAGACAGGCCTCAACAGATATAAGAAAATTGAAATAATTCCCTGCATCCTATCAGATCACCATGGTCTAAGGCTGGTCTTCAAAAATGACAAAGAGAATGGAAAGCCCACATTTACATGGAAACTGAACAACACCCTACTCCTTGATAATCAGGTAAGGGAAGAAATAAAGAAAGAAATTAAAAACTTTTTAGAATTTAATGAAAATGATGACACATCATACCAAAATTTATGGGATACAATGAAAGCAGTGCTAAGAGGAAAATTCATAGCTCTAAGTGCCTACAAAAAGAAACTGGAGGGAGCATACACTAACAGCTTGACAGAGCACCTGAAAGACGTAGAACAAAAAGAAGCTAATACACCCAAGAGGAGTAGAAGGCAGGAAATAATTAAACTCAGGGCTGAAATCAACCAAATTGAAACAAAAAGAACTATCCAAAGAATCAATAAAACCAGGAGTTGGTTCTTTGAGAAAATCAACAAGATAGATAAACCCTTAGCTAGACTAATCAGAGGGCAGAGAGACAGTATCCAAATTAATAAAATCAGAACTCAAAAGGGGGACATAACAACAGAAACTGAGGGAATTAAAAAAATCATCAGATCCTACTACAATAGCCTATATTCAACAAAATTGGAAAATTTGGATGAAATGGACAATTTCCTAGACAAATACCAGTTGCCAATGTTAAATCAGGACCAGATAAACCATCTAAACAGTCCCATAACCCCAAAAGAAATAGAAGCAGTCATTAAAAGTCTCCCTACAAAGAAAAGCCCGGGACCAGACGGTTTTAGTGCAGAATTCTATCAGACCTTCAAGGAAGACCTAATCCCAATTCTTTTCAAACTATTCCACAAAATAGAAACAGAAGGTACACTACCCAACTCATTCTTTGAAGCCACAATTACACTTATACCTAAGCCACACAAAGACCCAACAAAGAAAGAGAACTTCAGGCCAATCTCCCTTATGAACATTGATGCAAAATTACTCAATAAAATTCTAGCGAACCGAATTCAAGAACACATCAAAACAATTATCCATCACGATCAAGTTGGCTTCATCCCAGGAATGCAGGGTTGGTTCAATATTCGGAAATCCATCAATGTAATCCATTATATAAACAAACTCAAAGAAAAAAACCACATGATCATCTCACTAGATGCTGAGAAAGCATTTGACAAAATTCAACACCCCTTCATGATAAAAGTCTTGGAAAGGTCAGGAATTCAAGGTCCATACCTAAACATAGTAAAAGCAATTTACAGCAAACCAGTAGCCAGCATTAAACTAAATGGAGAGAAACTTGAAGCAATCCCACTAAAATCAGGGACTAGGCAAGGCTGCCCACTCTCCCCCTACTTATTTAATATAGTATTGGAAGTCCTAGCCAGAGCAATTAGGCAACACAAGGAGGTCAAAGGGATACAAATTGGAAAGGAAGAAGTCAAAATCTCACTATTTGCAGATGATATGATAGTATACTTAAGTGACCCAAAAACTTCCACCAGAGAACTCCTAAACCTGATAAACAACTTTAGCAAAGTGGCTGGATATAAAATTAACTCAAGCAAATCAGTAGCCTTCCTCTACTCAAAAGATAAACTGGCTGAGAAAGAAATTATGGAAATGACACCCTTCAAAATAGTCACAGATAATATAAAATACCTTGGTGTGAACCTAACCAAGCAAGTAAAAGACCTGTATGACAAGAACTTCATTCCCCTGAAGAAAGAAATCGAAGCCGATCTCAGAAGATGGAAAGATCTCCCATGCTCATGGATTGGAAGGATTAATATAGTAAAAATGGCTATTTTGCCAAAAGCCATCTACAGATTTAATGCAATCCCCATCAAAATTCCCACTCAATTCTTCTCAGAGATAGAAAGAGCAATCTTAAAATTTATTTGGAATAACAAAAAACCCAGGATTGCGAAAACTACTCTCAGCAATAAAAGAACTTCTGGAGGAATCACCATCCCCGACTTCAAGCTGTACTACAAAGCAATAGTGATAAAAACTGCATGGTATTGGAACAGAGACAGGCAGGAGGATCAGTGGAATAGAATAGAAGACCCAGAAATGAACCCCCATACCTATGGTAACTTAATCTTTGACAAAGGGGCTAAAACCATCGAATGGAAAAAAGATAGCATTTTCAACAAATGTTGCTGGTCCAACTGGTGGTCAGCATGTAGAAAAATGAAAATTGATCCATACTTATCTCCTTGTACAAAGCTCAATTCCAAGTGGATTAAGGACCTCCACCTAAAACCAGCCACACTGAAACTAATAGAAGAGAAACTGGGAAAAAGCCTGGAATACATAGGCACAGGGAAAAAGTTCCTGAACAGAACGCCAATGGCCTGTGCTCTAAGACCAAAAATTGACAAATGGGACCTCATAAAGCTGCAAAGCTTCTGTAAAGCAAAGGACACAGTCAATAGGACAGAGCGGCAACCAACAGATTGGGAAAAGATATTCACCAACCCTACATCTGATAAAGGGCTAATATCCAAGGTATACAAAGGACTGAAGAAATTAGACTCTAGACAATCAAAGAACCCTATTAAAAAATGGAGCACAGACCTGAACAAAGAATTCTCAACTGAGGAAGCTCGAATGCTTGAGAAGCACCTAAAGAAGTGTTCAGCATCCCTAGTCATCAGGGAAATGCAAATGAAAACAACACTGAGATTCCACCTCACACCAGTCAGAATGGCTAAGATCAAAAACACAGGTGACAGTACATGTTGGCGAGGATGTGGAGAAAGAGGAACACTCCTCCACTGTTGGTGGGATTGTAAACTGGTACAACCACTATGGAAGGCAGTCTGGTGGTATCTCAGAAAATTGAACATAATGTTACCTGAGGACCCAGCTATACCACTCCTGGGCATATACCCAAAAGAAGTTTCAACATACAACAGGGACACATGCTCCACCATGTTCATAGCAGCCTTATTTATAATAGCCAGAAGTTGGAAAGAACCCAGATGCCCTTCAACAGAAGAATGGATGCAGAAAATGTGGTACATTTATACAATGGAGTACTACTCAGCTATTAAAAACAATCAGTTCACAAAATTCCTAGGCAAATGGATGGAGCTGGAAAATATCATCTTGAGTGAGATGACCCAATCTCAAAGGAACATACATGGTATGCACTCACTGATAAGTGGATATTAGCCCAAAAGCTCACAATTTCTAAGAATCTTCATATAGACCACATAAAACTCACATAGAAGAAGGAAGACCAAAGTATGCATGCGTTGGTCCTTTTTAGAAGTGGCATCAAAAGTTTCAACCAGAACTCCCAAAGTCTAAACCACCAACCAGAGAGCACAAAGGGAGGGACTCAAGCACCTGTATAGGGAATTGAGGGTGACCTTGTTAGACTCCAGTGAAAGTGGAGGGCCAAGGTCCCCAAAAGTTTGGATCCCCTACTGTGTTGGAATTCGAGAGCAGGGAGATGGGACTGGGAGGATGTTTGGAGCACACCATCACAAAAATTAGGAGGAAGGGGTAGGGGATAAGGGATTTGGGGGGAGAATGAGAAAGGAGACAACATTGAAAGGTAAATACGTATAATACCCAATAAAAACCCCACACAGATAAAGGATTTAAAAAAAAGGGAGTCTATTTATTTTAAATTAATTTCAAAAGTTTCTAGGAGATGCAAATTGGCTAAGATACTATTTTAAGCTCTCCACAAAAGAATTTAAATCTCTGTTCAATATTCTCAAGAGAGAGGTAAACCCTAACTTCCTCAACAGTTAATTGACAAAAGAGAGGTAATCTCACAAAAAGTAGAAAAAGCTATTTCTAATCGATATATCATATAGTCTGATTAATTGTCAGTGGAGCTATAAAAGTCCTTTGACAAAAGATTATTAATATAGATTTATATATCCTTAAATAAGGCCTTCATGACTCTCTGAGTGTGGAAGGAGCAACTGTTGGCGCTTCTGCCCTGATTTTACAAGAACTCTGAAAAATTGGCTTTAAAAACAAAAGAGGGGGAATGGTACCCCCTCAGAAGGAGTCCCCCTGAAATACTCTCCATCATGCCTTGTTCACTTTTCTCTCTCCAAAGCTGAAAGCTCATGGCAAATCTCTTGCTGACCATGTTGGTGACCTCGGGCACCACCAAGACCAACAAAACTTTGCCACAGATATGGGGAAGGACCCTCATACCCATAAAGGGAATGCCCCAGTCCCAGTTCCCTTATGGAGCCGAGGACTGATATGCCTGCCCAATACCACAGAAGGCACAGCTAACCGGCTACCACAAATATTAATGAAAAAAATAGATACCCTCACAAAGCCAGGCCCAATCATAAATACGATGAATAACAATTTACATCCAGGGAAGAGAAATCTCCCTGAGAATCCCCTTCTTTTTTCTTTCCAGGTAAAATTGAAACACCCGTGATGCCTGCTATTAGAAGTTCTAACCCAGATGGACCAGAAGCCAGGAGCCT
>NW_021617134.1:0-6233 GCF_004785775.1 Grammomys surdaster | reverse complement strand
ACCCGTGCCCCTACCCTAATCCGTGCCCCTACCCTAACCCGTGCCCCTACCCTAACCCGTGCCCCTACCCTAACCCGTGCCCCGACCCTAACCCGTGCCCCTACCCTAACCCGTGCCCCTACCCTAACCCGTGCCCCTACCCTAACCCGTGCCCCTACCCTAAACCGTGCCCCTACCCTAACCCGTGTCCCGACCCTAATCAGTGTCCCGACCCTAACCCGTGCCCAGACCCTAACCCGTGTCCCGACCCTAATCCGTGTCCCGACCCTAACCCGTGCCCCAACCCTAACCCGTGCCCCGACCCTAACCCGTGCCCGACCCTAATCCCTGTCCCGACCCTAACCCGTGCCCCTACCCTAACCCGTGCCCCTACCCTAACCCGTGCCCCTACCCTAACCCATGCCCCTACCCTAACCCGTGCCCGACCCTAACCCGAGCCCCTACCCTAACCCGTGCCCGACCCTAACCCGTGCCCCGACCCTAACCCGTGCCCCTACCCTAACCCGTGCCCCTACCCTAACCCGTGCCCCTACCCTAACCCGAGCCCCGACACTAACCTGTGCCCCGACCCTAACCCGAGCCCCTACCCTAATCCGTGCCCCTACCCTAACCCGTGCCCCGACCCTAACCTGAGCCCCGACCCTAATTTATCTGAGTGGCATTTGCCAAATATGGCACACCAGCAATTTCTGGTCAGGGAAAAAGTCTCCTTCTGACCAGTTGAAACTTCTTTTCTGGAACCCTTGTATTAGAAGAGTCCATGATTGGCTGAAGAATGACTCCCTGGGACTCAAATAGTATCTAAATGCATAGAGCATTTTATTCTCCTGCATGCTGGAGTCTCTAGAGAGACCCTAAAGTGAGCTTGGACCTTAGGGGAATCCCGGGGTAGGTAGGCTTTGTCTGACTATCTCTAGGCATTCCAGAGCTATCACCAGGCGGGCGTGGTGGCTGGAAACTGTCGCCGAGGAATCCCGGGGTAGGTGGGCTTTGTCTGACTATCTCTAAGGACAGTCCTTTACTGGGGTATGGGGGCTGGCTGGAAACTGCTGGAAACATTGTCCTTGTTCCAGGCCAGGTGGTGGCGCAGTTTCTGACTAGCTGCCTGAAGCTGGGATTTTATTTAGGCCTAGTCTCTTTAACTGCCGATTTGAAGCCTGTCATGACATCAGCCTAGCCTTCTCACTACCTAATCTGCTTTCCTCCCTGGGCACCTGAGCAGCTAGAGTCTTTGCCCCACTTGCTTCTGGTCTCTCTTGGTATGCTTAGCATGTCAGGAGGACAGTACCTCAAATGCACATGCATAGCAGAGGCTAGTAGACAAGGGGAGTCAGGGAGTCCTCCACCCTGAGGACCAGGGTATGGAGCCCAAGCTGTGAGACCTGGCAGCAGGCACCTGTTGACGCTGAGACTGCTGCTGCCCCCGCGCCGCGCCGCCGTACACATGCCCGAGCAGCTAGGCGTCTTCAAGCCCTGTGGCGTGGTCAAAACTGTGAGTTGTTCTTCCAGAAAGTTCCCCAGATGTGAGGTCCTAGAACGGAAGTGCGCCCTGCCTCCTTTTGAAGGGCTGAGTAGACAGTGGAGGAGTTAAGAGCTCAGTCCTGTTTGGCCCATGGGAGTGCTCAGATTCGGCTCTTGGTCTTGCTTGGAAGTTTCCAGAGATTTCAGTGTGTTTGAAACAGTGTGGGACAAATGCAAACCTTCAGCAGGTAGAACAGCCCTGCCGTCTGTGTGTCCTCACGGTTAACCATCTATCCATCCCTAAACCGGGGAATCTTTCCTTTTGACTTCAAGGAAAAGGAAGTTGAAAGGAAGTGGGTTTTTCCCCCAATTTTATTTATTACATCTTTCTTCTTTGTTTATTTGTTGAGATTATACTTTATTTTTAAATTTCTTTTTGGTGTTTGTGTGAAGTACGGTCTCTCTCACCACTCAGTCATGTAGGACCCAGGGCTAAAACTCAGGTCTTAGGCTTAGCAGCAAGCACCTTTACCCATGAACACTCTTGTCACAAAATTTTTTGATGCCTTCCAACCACCTGAAAAAAAAGTGAAAACCTTCAGTAGCTAGTAGGTAATGCAAATACAAGCAGCAGCTGGACAGATTTGTACAGTGGCCATCACTCCACGGCGGCAGTCTGGATATTGGATCAGCATTCATGGACTCTCTCAACTTCTGAGCTACATCCCAGGGGAAGCATCCTCCTCCCTCCCTCCCTCCCTCTCTCCCTCCCTCCCTTCCTCCCTCCCTCCCTCCCTCCCTCCCCTTCTTTCCCACTAGACAGGTCTCTTGTGTTCCAGGCTGGCTACAAAGTCCATATGTAACTGAGGCTGACCTTGACCCCTCCTGACTCTGCCTCCTGAGTGCTAGGATAACTGGCATGAGCCACCACAGTTAAGTGGTGCTGGGGATGGGTCCCTGGGCAAGCACTCCAACCACTGAGGTCCCACCCCATCCCAAAGAATTTTATTTAAATTCACTTTTTAGGTGCAGTTGAAGGGCTTTTGATACATTCACAAAGTTGTGTAAGCATTACCTCTATTTAATTCCCGAACATTCCATCACTCTCAACGAAACCTCATCTCCTGAACAGCCCCTTTTCGTCCATCACTCCACCTTCCCAGCATCCATGATTCCACTTCCTGTCTCTGGGTTTCCTTACTCTGGACGTCTATCACCGAGCCCCACATCCTGTGTGGGTCTTTTGGTGTCTGGGTCCTTGTCCTTGGAGTCATAACAGGAATCCATGGGTAAACTAATACTTACTTGCCTTTGTTATTTTGCATGAAAAGAGGCTGCCTCTGGCAGCCCTCAGCAGCCCTCCCCCCTCCCACCATCTGTTTCTTTCTGACTCTGCTGCTGATTGTTCTTTTTCTTTGCTGTCTAAGTTTCTGCTATGCAGCTGTGTCCTAGGGTACCCAGCAGCTCTGGGTTAGGAAGCAGTGTCAGAAGGAGGCAGCTAGTTCTGTGGCTTCTTGTCTGTGACTGCCTTCCACTGCCCTTGCACTGCAGGGGAGGGTGACTTTACTGTTGTCCTAAGAAGCTGTGGCCCCGGTACCCCTTCCATGCCCACCACACATGTGTCCTGTCCAGCAGGGCATTAAACAGGGGTCTGGGGAGGTCACCTGAAAGAGAAGATGGGGAAAACAGACGGACACAAAGAATGGCAATCTGTCTATAGTCTGATCAAATCGCCGATTTTACTTTTTCACACGGGTTATATACACAAAAAGGCAGGATGTGGGGAAGGGGATGACACAAGAGCATAGGTGTTCAGGGGGAGTACAGATATCTTCCAGAACAGAGTGTCATCTGGATGAAGATTCAGGGGACAGATCACTCTGACTCCGCCTATGATTCACTTGTCTTTATCTAAGTTGGTTCTATCCACCAAGGTTACCTATCTACAAGGTCTATGACTATTGAGGATGGCAATTTTCCACCAAAGCTGCTTGTTTACAATAGCTTATAGCCATCTGTTTCAGTGTTTTCCACAGAGACCCAAGACTTTGTGTTTGCCAGGCATGTATGACACAGGCCTATTGCTGATTTTTAGGCCTATGGCTGTTTTTAGGCCTTCAGTGTATAAGCAGGGCTGCCCCTGACACACATGAGTGTTCACACTGCCCTCTCATTCTTTCCCTGTTCATCGCCTCCCTGCCCAACCAATTTACAATCTTGTAAATGTTCCAGAATCCCAGGTAATGGGTTATTTGATGAAAACCTGTGCCCTCCCCAGCAACATATACACACACACTTTGATGCCACCTTGAATCCTGAGGGCACCAGAGAAGGTCCTTGAGCTCCCTGAGCCCACCTCTCTGTGTCAGTCATGTCTACTCCACCCACTCACGTTCCCCCGTGCCTGATGCAGCCACATTCCTCACCAGGAGCTGCACCCATGCACCCTGCCAGGCTGGTTCCATAGCCACAAGTCTGTGCTTGTTGCCTTGACTACGCCAGGGCTCAAGGAGCAGCTGGGCTTCCTGTCCCTCCAAGTCCCCACAAGGGGTGGGTGTGTCTCTCCCACTCATACCACTGAGGCAGGTGCTCTGCTCCTGTCAGTGCAGTCTACACAGCCTACAGACCACCCTGTGCTGTGCGTGGGCTGCCAGTGGCATCTGAGTCCTGCTGCCCCAGTGCAGGGCTCTACTCCAGAGCCTCTCGCTAGTTCTGTGATTACTGCTGGAGTTTGCCTTCTTTCTCTTTAAGCAGTTCAAAACAGAAACACAAACAAGACTTCACCCCAAATGTGTTTGTTTGCCCTGGTGTCAACTTTCCTCTTATTTTAAAATACAATTGATAAATTTTTGAAAATGCAATATGATTCTGAGACACTGATCTCAAATAGCTTTTCTTTTACCTCCCCCATTAATGTTCTAGAAACTTTTAGAATCTTCCAGAACTTGTAAGATCTTCTAGAAACTACCAGTTTCACACCCTGCCACTCCCATGTTCTCTTGACTGCATTTGTCTGGGTTCCCAAACCCCAGCCTCATCTTGTTTCAGACTCTGCCTTGTGCAATGCCAGCCTCCCACTCTCGGCTCCCATTCACCCCCCTCGGGCTGGTCTATTTATGGGCCTTGCAGAAGCAAGTGTTGGCAGCATAAGCCCAGCCTTTCTAAAACAGCCCTCCCTCCTACCTCCCCTCCCTCCTGCTGGACCGTCCCTGCAAAGCCACTTGACTTGTTTGGTCCCCAAGTTCTGCTACAAAGGTCACAAGGATTTTGACTCTGAGATTTTGTGCCCGCCTGATTGTCTCTTGATTACAAGTTATGTCCCTTCTCTGAGGAAAACAGCCACCCTGCACAGGTGCACCTTTTGTTCTGACTGGATATTCCTCAACACCTGTTTTAATTATAATAAATAGAAATAAATATCCATATAAAATAAGTTAACCTTTAAATTTTTTATTACACGTGCACATGTGTGGAGGTCAGAGGCCAATTTATGGAGGGAGATCTATTCTTTCTTCCACTATATGGGTCCCTGGGATCGAACTCAGACCATCAGGCCCAACAGCAAGCCCTTTATCCTCTGAGCCATTTCACTAGTCCTTATTTTATTTTGTGATCTCCCTATTTCTCTCTGCTTCCAGATGCCAAGGTGACAGGCATGCATCGCCACCCCAAACTTCTGTCTACCTCCTTTGGACCTCTTTACATACAAATTACTGTGCACTCAAATTATTTAATTTTCGAGAGACATTTGAAATACAGCCAGGCAATTAACAGTGAGTTGAAAAGCCTGTTAATGTTTTATGCTGTAGTGATTTTACAGTGAGTGTAATTACCTGCATTAAAACCCATAAACGCCATTGCTTCCATTTCAGTTTCTGATTAATTACTTTACTCTTTATTCAACAAGCACAGCCTCAGTCAGCTGCCCTGTTAGATGCTATGATCCTGCTGGACTTCTACAGACAGGCCCTGGAGTGCTGCTGTGTGGAAAAGTTGTTGAGCTGGGCCTGGTGGCACAGGCCTACCACCCTAGACAATGGGAATTTGAGGCAGGAGGATTGAAAGTTAAAGACCAGATTGGACAATTTGGTTAGATATTGTTTCATGATAAAAAGTAAGAGTCCTGGGGGCATGGTCAGGAGTTGGAGCCCCTGCTTAGAATCCCTCAGTGAGGGGCTTTAGGGGCTTGGCCCATGGGTGGAGCCCACACCTAGCATATTCAAAGCTCTGCATTTACTCTCTACTTATTTATTTATTTCTTTATTTAAGATGGGGACTCACTAATTAGTCCTGGCTTTCCTGGAACTTTCACTGTTGACCAGGCTGTCTTCAGACTGAAAAAGATTTTCCTGCCTTTGCCTCCTGAGTGCTGGGATTAAAGACTTGAGCCACCACACCTGAAACCCATTTACATTTTTAAGAGCAGATTTACCACAACCAGCAAAGTGTCTCAGGGTATAAGGGCACTTACCACCAAGATTGAATACCTAGTACAATTCCAGGACCTGTGTGGTGGAACTAAAGAACTAGGCCCCACAGGTTGTCCTCCAACGTCCACATGTCTGCTGTGATATGAAAGCACAAACATGCATACAAAGTGTAATTATATTTTATATATCACAAAGCTCACCCATTTGAAATATATAGCTTATTACAGGTTTGTATATTCTCAAAGTTATGTGACCGTCAGCACTAATTTCAGATCATTTCATGATCTTCAAGGAAACTCCATCCCTGTGGGTTCATACCCCTCCTCCATCCCCTCCTCCATC
>NW_021617133.1:0-4267 GCF_004785775.1 Grammomys surdaster | reverse complement strand
TATATTTACACAATGGAGTATTACTCAGCTATTAAAAACAATGAATTTGAGAGGTTCCTAGGTAAATGGATGGAACTAGAAATTATCATACTGAGTGAGGTAAGCCAATCACAAAAGAACACACATGGTATTCACTCACTGATTATTGGATATTAGCCCAGAACCTTAAAATGCCCAAGATGCAACTCACAGGCCACATGAAGTCCATAAAGAAGGAAGACCAAGTCGGGGTGATTCGGTCCTTCTTAGAAGGAGCAACAAAATACTCAAGGGAGCAAATATGGAGACAAAGCGAGGGACAAAAACTGAAGGAGGGGCCGTCTGAAGACCTTTCCACCTGAGTATCCATCCCATGTGCAGTCACCAAAGGTAGATGCTGATGTGGAAGTCAGGAAGTGCATGCTGATAAGAGCCTGATATGGATGTCTCCTCAGAGGTCTTCAAGAGTCTGACATATTCAGAGGCAGATGCTCACAACTAGCCATTGAAGTGATTATGGGGTTCTCAATGGAGGAGTTAGAGTGAAGACTGAAGGAGCTGAAAGGATTTGTGGCCCCATGAGGAGAGCAACAATACCAACCAACCACAGCTCCCAGGGTCTAAACCACCAGCCTGGGAGCACTTATGGAGGGATCCAGGGCCTTAGCTGAATATATAAGAGTGGAGGGCCCTGCTGGGCACAGGTGGAAGATGAGATCCTTGACCTCATGAAGGCTGGACGCCCCAGGGGGTGGGAGTTTTGAGGGTGGGGAGGTGGGAGTGGGGGGGTAGATAGAGGTTACATCCACAAAGAAGAAGGAGGAGGTGTGAGGGGATTGGGGGTTCCTGGGTGGGTGGGGGATGGGGTAAGGGGACAACATATGAAATGTAAATAAAACATCCAATAAAAAAATTAAAAAAAAAATAATCAAATCAACATGCTTATTTGCTGTTGTGTTAAATCTTGAAGCAGCTGATCATTTAACAGTCCCTCTAAACATTGAACCTGTTTCTGAGATATGATATATATATATCGACATAAATATTATCTATAGTGTGACATGAGCTTCAAAATATTATCTGTAGTTATACAAATAATGGTTCATGATTTGTTGGAATATTAAGGAGTCACTTTAGTCTGTAGCTGCCTGCAGTCATGGATCAACTGGGTTCACCTGAAAGGGGGGCTGGGAATGAAAGGAAGATGGAGGGCGAGAAAAGATGGAGCCAAGACAAAGTTCTCTGATCAAAGCTCAATGCTTTAATGTTCAGCTCTCAATTTAAAGGGGGAGCCCCACGCCCACCACTGAACTCCTTCTTGCTTCAGCCAGTGTGGATGAGGGGAACCCATCCTAGTCACAGGTGTCTCAAGGCAAGCTCAGCAGGAAGTCTATTCTTCTATGTTCCTGTAGCAGGCTGTACTTGCAGCCAAAGTGGGTAACACCATCTGGGTCCTATTATTTTTGGTCTATTGTGGTAAACAAGATCTTTCAGGCCTGCTGAAGTCTGGGGGAAAGGCACACTAGTCTTGTACTGAAAATATCTTAGCACATTAACTTACTAAAGTGAATAAGAAAAAGTGTTGTTTTACAATTGTTGAATAGTATCTCAGGATTTAGAGAAAATGATCTATATAAATTGAGTCTACAATTGTCTTAGTGATTATTTATTCACTAATATAACATTCATTTAAAATTATTGAGTTTCTACACACACACACACACACACATACACACACACATACACACACAGAGAGACAAAGAAAGAGAGAGAGAGAGAGAGAGAGAGAGAGGAGAGTTAGGGCTTGGAACAACATCTAGAGTACCAGATATTTTTATGGAATTTCATTGTGAAAATATAATCTTGTGATGTATGCTTTAAAATATGAGAATAATCTCAAATATAACTAACACAAGAAGGAGTAACTAAACTTTTAAAGAATTAATGTAAGTTCCTTTAATGAAATAAAATTTTTATTGTAAATTTAACTAAATGTGAACTTTTCTATTAATATTGGTTTTTCTGATAGTGGTTTTTACTCCCACAACCCATCATTCTCTCTACTGCAAAGTCGATTTGTGTATCTCCATAGAATAGCTTAATGTAAATAGGTTCTGTATTAGAATGCAGATTTAAAAGGGAAATAGAACAGATAAAATAAAAATTATGTCAATCATTTTAATGTTTGGGCATGCAATAATAATTATTCAGGTGATGAATATTGTTTACTAAGGATGTTCCCCATACGTAAGTAAGAGGAATGAGCTGAACTTCTACAGTTCCTGGTAGTTAAAGAGATACTAGTCAGAAAAGCTTTAGAGAACATTGGAGGACTGAATGTCTCTGCAGAGAACAAATGCTGACTGTGTGCATTATGTTCTCTCTGATCCTTCAATGCTAACTACTCCAGGTTTTCTGTAAAGTCATATTTGTTATCTGATTGCATCATCTAGATATAAAAGTCTTTTTGCCTGTACCCTTTGACGGGGAGTAAGAAGATAGATACAAAGAACTGAGGTCAGAAAGAGTACTGTTCTGAAACTGGAAAAAAAGTAAAGTCTTACTCAGGATTAAAGTTAGTAATATAGGACAAATTTTTGTTAATATATAATAAAAAAATTTGTGTTGGTAGAACTACGTTCTCATGTCCTTTACTGACAATTAATTACTAAGCTGGTTTAATGTCACTAAAATGAGTGAGCATTTCCGCACAATTTATACTTTTTTATTGTAATAGCATAAGATTATGAAACTAAATGTTCAGTTAGAAAATCTGTCATGTCACGTGCTATCTGTTGCTACTACAAAAGATAGTAAAGGTCTTTTTGGTCAATAAAGCATACAATAGTAATAATATGGTTACTTAATCTGTTCACTAAAATTTGATTGTTGTGAATATGATATGACCATCTCTCCTGTTACTACGAAAACATTGTAGAATAATTGGAAATATGCTTGTCTACATGGAGCTGATATTGTTTAGAAAGTATCAGAAAAACAGAAGCAAACTCTTTTATCCTCTTATACATCATGACCACAGTTTCCCCTCTTTCTACTTCTCTCACTATCATCACACTGGTTAGTTCACCTCTTTCCCAGACCTGCTTGTCTGCCATTTCCCTTTAGAAAAGAGCAGGACTCCAGGGATACTAACTGAATGCAACATAACAATTTACAATAGTAAAACCTGATGAGTGTGAAATACTCAAGACAATTGAGGTGGTAAAATAAGACAAAACATTCTAAAGTTATAAGTTATTGGTTTAAAAATACCAGGAATTATAAGAATACTGACATTTATTCAATAAATTGCTCAGTGATCATAATATAGTGGAAAGATACTGTAGCCTAAGGTCACATTAGTATACAGTTGTGTCACAAAAAAAACAACTAGATTTTGAAGAAACATAGCTTTTTTGTTAGCCTTACCAAAGTGAACCACTTGATTTACTAAGGAGTTTTTTTGTCACTTCCTATGGAATTCTGGGTCTCTTCTGTCTGTTCTAAGTAAATTATGAACCCACTGGTTTAGTGACCAGATCATATATGATTAAACTGGAAAGTAATTACTCTTACTCAGTTATAGAGGTGGCTCTGCAAAGAAATTATTAGAAGTAATTTTCACAAAGGAAGATTGGTAGCGTGAGTATAATTCTAAGTAACAGGATAATACATATGAACATGTATTATGTTTTCTTCCTACTGGTTCCCATTCCTTTTATAAGAGTAGTTCTCTGGTGTTAAGACAATAAAATGTTTAGGTTCAATGTTTTTCAGTAGTGCAAATGAATGTAATAGAAGTGTGCCAGTGAAATAGTAAGTAATTCCAAGCTCTGAATTAGGAGGCATTTCTCTTTCTAATCTCCTTTATATTTTCATTATCAAGTCAATTATTACAAAAGGATATAAGATTGGATTGTTTTCAGGAAGAAAACGAAGTATTAATTTTATGTTAATCTCCCAAGAGCAGTGAATGTGTCAGAATGTGGTGTCAGGAAAAAGGCCAGAAAATTCATAAAGGTTACATAAGCATGCACCGGCTTAAAAAAGTACAGATTTCTTCTAGGTTTACTTAAGTCTCAAATAAACAGAAAAGAAATAAAAACCTAAAGTCTACCTACTTTTATTTCTATAAATTATTGAAGCATTTTACTTGTCTTCTTAACATCGTCTTTTTGTACTTTAAGATTCATTTCGCCATGAGCTTGTACATTAAAGGATAAAATGGGAAAGAGAACAAGTGAGATTCAGGTCAGGGAATTCTGTTATTACTAATAATTCTATTAGG
>NW_021617132.1:0-2292 GCF_004785775.1 Grammomys surdaster | reverse complement strand
TGTCTCCTCAGAGGCCTTCAAGAGTCTGACATATTCAGAGGCAGATGCTCACAACTAGCCATTGAACTGATCATGAGGTTCTCAATGGAGGAGTTAGAGTGAGGACTGAAGGAGCTGAAAGTGTTTGTGGCACCATGAGGAGAGCAACAATACCAACCAACCACAGCTCCCAGGGTCCTAACCACCAGCCTGGGAGCACTTATGGAGGGATCCAGGGCTTCAGCTGAATATGTAAGAGTGGAGGGCCCTGCCGGGCACAGGTGGAAGATGAGATCCTTGACCTCATGAAGGCTGGACGCCCCAGGGGGTGGGAATTTTGAGGGTGGGGAAGTGGGAGTGGGGGGGGTAGGTGGGGGTTACATCCACAGAGAAGAAGGAGGAGGGGTAAGGGGATGGGGGGTTCCCGGGTGGGTGGGGGATGGGGTAAGGGGATAACAAATGAAATGTAAATAAAATATCCAATAAAAAAAAGAAAAAAAAGAATTTTATGTTGGCACTTATTAAAATCTAAGCAGCTTGGGTTCTAGACCTATGGCTGGGGTTGTGAAGGAATAAATACAGAACATTTTCACAGACACAGATAAATAAATCTCATCATATTCATTAGTTAAAACACAAGGCAAGAAGGTAGCATTTGTCTATAGCAAGGGCATGTACTACACTATATTCATTCAGCTTTGGTCAAAATAACCAGAAACTGGACGCAACCCAGCTGTCCCTCACATGAAGAATGAATCAAGAGAATGTGGTTCATTTAAACAGTGGAATAGTATTCTGCTATAAAAACAAGGACATCTTGAAATTTTCAAGCAAATGGATGAAACTAGAAATATCATCCTGAATAAGGTTACCCATTCTCAAAAGGACATGCTCACTGGACTCACTAATAAGTGGATAATTTTTTTTTTAGCCATAAAGCTCAGAATACTCATGATATACCCAACAGATGACAAGAAGGTTAAAAAAAATAATCCCCAAGTGAGAATGCTTAAATCACACATAGAAGGAGAAACAGAATAGCCATGCGAGGCAGAGAGAGCAAGAGACCTCGATGGGAGTGGGGGAGAGGATGGAATGGGGGGTCAGGATCAAGTATAGGAACAGACAGATAAGAGACACAGAGGGTGAGGAAAATGAATGAAAATACATAGCTGCCAAGGATGGGAGGTGAGGGGAATCTTTAGGAAGTCCCAGAGACCTGGGAAGGGAGATGTTGCCAGGAATAAATGTGGGTGAACTTAGCTCAGATGCCCAGCAGTGTAGATATAGAACCTGAAGAGAACCCTCCCATAGTCAGACAGGACCCACAGATAAGGGATTGCCGGGAGCCATCCCCAGCTTGGTGGGAGAAGGTGATCTTCTTTTTTCTCCTCCGGTCGGTTCTTCTTGAGGCAGTCAAGGGGGATGGGAAGAGCCTCGACAGTGGGTAAGACCTAGGGTTAGGCTACTGTAGCTGGCCTTCCCTCTGGTATCCTCTGTCCAGAAACTGCAGTTTCTGGCACTTAATACCTCAGCCCAGGACAGCAGAGAATATCCTAATACTCTCTCCGCAGGCACTGCCAGGCTCTAACTTAGGTCTGTTAGTTTGAGGTCGCAGGAAGAAAAGACACTTAGAAAAGTTATTATAGTTTATTACTAAGTGTAAGAAATTTCCTATGAAAGCTATCTAAGGGGAAAAGTGGGAAGGTCCTAAGTGAGGAAAAGGAAAAAATTCTAACAAAGGAAAAATTCTAAGTGGGGAAATTCTAAGCAGGGAAGAAAGAAGGGGGAGAGCAGACAGCTCCTAATGAAAGGAACGTCTGTCTTTGTCTTCAGTACTTATACCTCATTCCAAGTACATGATCACATATTACAAAGTTCATCACAAGTTCACACCAAAAATCAAATCATAAATTGAAATAGAAGTTTACAACAGATAATGTTTACATGCATATCCATTAGGACTAATTATCTGACTAAACATCCATCACCTGTCTAGCTCCACAGGTTCACTGAAGGTTTAAAACTATAACTAACTAAGAGATTAGTGAAGTTTTGTATAGATAAACCCAGGCGATATTTTCTCTTCTGTCCTAGCACCTATAATAAATCGTGAGTTCCCTTTTAGTGACCTTTGGATAATTGTTTTACAACCACCTTGGAATGTGCTCTGAGCAGGAGGGAGTCTGGTTACTATCTAAGGGCTGTTAACTGATGACACTTGGGAGACTGGCAGAGTTCTCATAGCAGTTCTGACTATCAGAAAGGGATCTAATAGCAGTCCCACTATAAAAGAGCTTAATAATCATTGAT
>NW_021617131.1:0-1727 GCF_004785775.1 Grammomys surdaster | reverse complement strand
TAGTAAGTAAAAATCAATCAGTCAAAGAAACAAAGTAACTCAAGAATGAAGGCTTCAGATTGTCAATTTGATGCTCTCTTGGAACTCACAGACTTTGCTCTCTATAGAATTTTCTTAGTTGTCATTTTATCTATCTGTATTCACTTTGAATTAAAAGTTCTATAGTGTATATTAGAGTAGATCAGGACATGAGGTGTTTGTCCAGTGTGCTTGAGTCCTTGAATATTGCCTTTTTTTGCCCACTATACACAAGCAGGGCAGGGCAGCCTCAGGTCTCAGGAGGCAGAGGCTGAAAATTTAGTGTTTCATGGCACCTGGCTACATATGGACTTCTGGCTATCCTGAGCTAAATGAGGTTGGCTGCTTCAGAATAACCACACAAAGAAAGTAGCAAGCATGCAAGGAAACAAACACAGAAAGAACCTTAAGATGAAATGGACACTGACAAGCCAAGTCAGAAGGGGTGTCCTGATGGGTATAAATGACTTACCTGTTTTGGACACTGTTCTTAGGTGCTCCAACCTCAGCAAGGTCAGATAGTCACACCAGACTCCAAGGCTCAGACTGTCTTTTGCACCCTTTTGAATTCTTATATACTCCGTCCCCCTCTTACCTACCCTATGTAGCCACACCTCTCAGGCCAAAGCTGTCTTCTGATAGGATGATGAAGTCTCCACCCATTCAATCTTTCTTTGTCCCAGCTAGAGAGCTAGAGTGAATCAGATATCCATGACGAAATGTATACTTTCTCAGCTCACAGTCATAATCCAAGCCCAAACAGGATACTTCTCAAACTCTGAGCTCTGTGATTTTTTTGTCTCTCACATTAAATTTCAACCTATTTCTCATGTCTCTCTGGAATGATTAGGTAGCCTGAGCTGACAGATAGGTTTCAGTAACAGAGTAGTGCATGGTTATATGAGATAAGGTGTATCCAGTATGATTAGATCTCCAGGCAGGAAAGGCAAGACCCATAACTCAATAGCGATTCAGAAAGTCAGTGTGCAAATAATAAATATATCTGTTTTTTTTTCTATCTGTTATTCTTTCTGTTTCTCTCAGTCTCTCTGCCTCTGTCTGCCTGTCTGTCTGTCTGTCTGTGTCTCAATGCCTCTGTCTGATTCTTCCTCTTTCTGTCTCTGTGTCTCTGTCAGTCTTGTCTCTCTCTATGTCTGTCTGTGTCTCTCTGTCTCTCTGTCTCTCTCTCTCTCTCCCTCTCTCTCTCTCTCTCTCTCATCTATCTTTGTATGATTTCATTTGATTTCTTTACCTGCTTTGCCTTTGATGAAATCATTGCAGGAAATGCGTTCAGCAATGTTTAGGGACTGTAGGATAGGCTAAGAGCTACTCTTCCACAGGACCATTGTTCTATTCCTAGCTTCCACATGTCAGCTCGTAAACATCTACAACTCCAATTGTAGGAGCTTCGTCACTGTCTTCTACTTTCTGAGGGTAGTGCATCCTAACACATAAGCAGGGAAAACATATATGCCTACAATGATGCAATAACCACTGAATGAGTTTTGGCAGATATTATCGTGTTATATGCCTTAAATACTACCATTTTGTGAGGCACAGAAAGGCTGATCTCTCTTAGTTCAAGTACTGTACACTCTCTCTGGAGAGTTCACAGACAGCCTGCACTACACAAAGACAACCTAACATAAAATAAACAACGATCAAAGAAAACAGAGTACGCAGTGTTTACATTTCACTCTTTAACCACA
>NW_021617130.1:0-5135 GCF_004785775.1 Grammomys surdaster | reverse complement strand
GAGAGAGAGAGAGAGAGAGAGAGAGAGAGAGAGAGAGAGAGAGAGAGGAGAGCAGGGTCCTGCATAACAAGGAAAACAGGTGCAATAGCCAGAAGGCCCAAAGGTTTAAAGAGGGCAGGTAAGCAAAATGATTGTATTATACAAGGAAGAGCAGGCTAGACGCCTGGGTTTCAGATGTTAGAGTAGAAAGCAGGTACTAAAGCCAGGAGGACCCTGTAACAGGTAGAGGCTGAGGAATGCTGGAAGAACCTGGCAGCTAGTTTCCACGTTAATACATTACATCGGTAATTTAGCCATTTCTTGGGTTGAAACCACTTTAACTTTTTCCAAATCGAAACACATTTCTTTAGTAAGAACAACAAGAACAACATAGTTTTTATATCACGACCTGTATCTCCTTATTTCCATGAAATACTGCTTAAATATGTTTAAAGGCATGACTCTACACACCCAAAAGCCTTTGTCAAATCTGGACTGAAATCTTTACTGTACCACATCGCTTAGCCATTTTCCCAAGTCCGGGTACAAAGCCAACTGTACCTGACTTAATTAACAACTTCCCTAGTAAAAACTTAGTCATTTTGTATTTTCTGTTGAATTGCAAAGCTCTGAAGCAAACAACGTTTAGAAGGGACCTGTTGATTCCCACCTCCTCAGAATGACTCTTCCTTTCAGCTGTCTGCTGCCTGTAGTTCTAGTAGTTCTATCGCGGAAGGGAGCAGCGAGAATGGTGGGATGCCAATTTAAAGGCAGAACACACTGAATTTCACTTTGTTGGCATTGCTTCTCCCTCATGTTCTTCCCTCTGGATGAGAAAGCTACTGTGCTGTAGAATGTACTCGGCAGAAACCATCTGCAAACGAATTAGATGAGAAGCCAAGGTCGGAGTCTGGAAATATATGAGGTTATGAATCCAGAGAGTTTGTGTCAGACCTTTGCTCATCTGGGCTTTAAAATGATTGAATTTTGTAAAAAAAAAAAAAAAATTCTTAGGCAAGAGGGCTAGATAATTTGGATTTTAGATTTCTGAGTTACAGAAGCCATCATGTACATTAAGTTACCCACTGAACTGACGGATTTCAACAATTTGTTACGCAACAACGACAAACAATGTAAACAAAATATTGCTTAATTAGGGGAGATAGTGAAATGGAGAGATTACTAAAGAGAGAAAAGCAAGAGTGGGAAGCAAAGGAAAGAAAGGAGAGAAGGCAGCAAAAGTGAAAGCAGAAATAAGTTAAAGAACTCTAAAAGATGAGAGGTTTAAACTCCAGAGAAGCTAGGATAGCTTCCGGAAAGAAAATAAGAATGCAATGGAAAAATCTGATTCATGTGAAATGAAAGGAAAGTGCTTTGTGCAAACAACAGTCCTAGCGGGTGAAATCCTAGGAAATGAAATTCTGTTTGCTCTTTGAACACTGGGCTGTGGCTGCAGAAGTAAATTTTTTTAAGTTGGCTCTTAAAATTTTTTTTTTTTGGAAAAATAAAGGGAAAGAAGAAGATACTTGTTGAGAAAGCTGGAGGAAAATATGCTTAATGTGGAGGACAAGGAAGGACAGATTTAATGACAATAAGAACATGAAAATATCCCTGGGAAATACGAATGAGATAAATAAGTATTTTTTGGAATGCTTTTTGACTAATGTAAGATATAAGCAAAATTACAGAAAGAACTAGGTTCATGTTTCTAGAGAGTTAATACAGCACATTCTCAGTTTTGAGAGAATTAATAAGCTTAAATTATTTAATAGACAATAGAGATTTACATGCATGCCCATTGGAAGGAGTAATTCAGAATTTGAAAGACATCCAGGAGAAAATGTTTAATTTGGCCTAACAGTGAAGAAAAACAACAACAACAATAAAAAACATGGATCTGTTATTCATATCATTTTTAGTAGAATCCTTAGGATAGCATTTCAGTATTATATATTAATACGAATCTAGTTGGGCAAATCATGAGACTGAATTTATGATAAATACATTTTAATCATCATCCACTGACAGGCAAACTAGAAATTGCTTCAGGTAGCTTCAACCAATGGGCTTTAATGCAGATATGATTAAGCAGATGACGGATAAGGTTGTCACTATCAATATTAATATCACATATTATCAATATAAATAAATAAGAGGGAGAAAACAAAATATTAGCACATGCAAGGGTCTAGCATGAACAGACAGAAACTACTGTTCATCGAACATGTGTGGAACAACCACAGCAACAAGAAAAATCATTTCATTAAACAATGAAGTCACACAGGAAGCACAGAACAGATAAATGCTGGACATGGCTCATTTCACAGACAGAAGCATCATCTGTTGCCTGTATATGCTTTTTCATTCTTTCATCCCACTTAGAAAAAGATGACAGATCTGTTTGGGAAAACAAGTTTTAAACACTTGTCTGACTCAGCAAAGCAGAAGAAGCACAACAAAGAGATCTAACACACAAAGCATAGGCATAGGTTATGTCCAAAATTAAATAAATAAATAAAAATATAGATGTCATTAAATAAATTGATTGAAGTAAACTAAGAAAATTAACAACAAAGAAAATTGATACCATATAAATTTCCATACCATGGTCGTTGATACATATAATTGGTTACAAAGACCCTCAGAATATCAATGCAATTACTTGGGGGAACTCATTTAATTCAATATAATTGTTTAAGATACCACACTACATTACCCATGATATTTGAAAAGGTTTAGATACAAAGAAAAAGAATGTTCAAACACTAACATTTCTTTCAGAAAAGCAATGCAATTGTAAACTGTGTTCGTGACTCATCATTCCTTTCCTTATGAAGTGCATCAAACACAAGAAAGTAGGATCAGACTTGGAGTTTTTACCTTTAAGAGTGGTGCGAGTATAAAGTGTATCCCACATGCTTGCCATTCTAACTAGCTTTCTAGGGACTAGCTGATTACTAGTATGTCTGAGCTTTGAGCTCTCAACACAGTCAGGCCTCATAAGAAGACTTACAAAGGTAACTTCTACTGTCACAGGAGTGTCTTTATGTTCCCTACTTGTTTGTAAGATGTTTTTTTAAAAAAAATTTCATTAGATATGTGTTTGTGTCAATGTCTGTTTGAATTTTCCACATGTGTTTATTTCCATGTATGCAAGAAGAGGAAGTTAGATTTGTGAAGTTGTTTTTATGGGAAATTGTGAGCTACTGATGTGACTGGTTGGAAAAAAACTCAATTCCTCTAGAAAAATGAGCAAGCATTCCTAACTGCCAAGGCATTTCCTCACCCTTTCAATGTTTAATTAATTAGTTAATAAATTATTTTTTTCTTTTTCTTCCTAAATATTGAGGTGAAAATTATCATTACAACCCAAGCATTGTCACATTTGATTTAAAATATGGATATATAATCTCTCACATTCAAGAAAAGTGAATTTATGTAATTTTTAAAATCTTCAGATTAGATAAATTTATATCTATTTTTATCTTTATCATGCTGCCAAACTAAAAGTAACTCAGCTATTTGTTTCCTCTAAATTATTCATTTACACAACTAGTTCTTTTCTTAAAATTTCTCTCTCTATGGAAGACAGCATGAAACTCATTTAGTTGGAAATAGCCTGTTAAATAATGTCATTGTGTGTAACAGTTTCCTTGGATATTAAAACATTGCCTCCTGCAGGAAACCATTTAAACAGGAAGGTAAAGAAATCAAAATAGCTTCAGGAAGTCCCTGAAACTGATCAGATTCACTAGACTCCCTCCCCCAACTACCTTACAAAATAGCAAGTAAAAGCTGAGATTCCTCTTCAGAGGAAGCATAGAAAAGCTATAAAGGAGACCTTTAGACAATCAAAACTTCACAGAAGAGGCTTAGACCAGAGAAGCTGTCTGAAAGAAGCAGAAACTAATATAGTGGTCTGGAAGAGGTTTAGACCAGCTGATTCACTTAGAAAGGATACTCACCAACCTGGTGAGCTACCTATAGACTGCACAGTGTGAACCAAGTTCCAATATTGTAAGCTGCCACCTATGATTGAGTTTGTTGATGCAACAGTCTAGATGTCTTTGAGTCCCTTTTGCTCCTATAAGTAACCTCTGACTAATACTCCTATAAGTATCTCCAATAAACTCAGTGAGTCACCAAGTTGGGCTTTCAAGTTATCTGTACATTGCTGAGTTGTTCATTTTCTATATGGGGTAGTAGCATCTGTTCATCAATCCAGGAAAAGTTTTGTCACACTACAAGCATATGTTTGATTTTCCTACTCTTTAACAAGCACAGAGCGAGGCCTGGAATTAATGATTGATGTACGATAAACCTCAGAATAAATGAGAATTCCTATGTGGAATTTTTCTGAAAGAAAAACAAAGCTATTGGAGAAGAAAGTATTCTTTGAAAAAAAAGGAAAAGAAAAAAACAGAGGTTTCACTAAATACACCACTATCTTATTTATACTGGGAGAGTTTTCTTTTTTGGCCTTTGGACACTCTACTTTTGACCTACCAACATAGGTATGATTTCAGCTTTTTTTCAAAAGTGATAGTTATCAACAATTCTATCAAAAGCATTAAAAATCACTAAGCAGTGAGTACTTTGTGTCAAAAGGTTACCATGGCATCTTTGTACCAGGTAAGTGTCCATTTGAAAGGGCACAGAGTTCTGCTCTCACATTTATTGTTCCCTGAATTGACTGGAAAGACAGGAAATACAGGAGAAAAGAAATTAAAGCTCTTCCTGAGAATAAACTGTCAGAAGTGACATCATCACAAGGAATGACTTAGTACTGAGAGACATAAAGAGGAGTCAGGGAGTCATAGCATCTTCTAGGCCATCATATAAAATAACAGATATTTGTTCTTTAAAGTATTATAAAAAGAATAACTCAAGGAAACACTCCACACATATACAAAGGCTAAATTGTTTTTGCCCAACATAGATAAATTGAAGAGAAGAATACTTTTAATAAAATCTTACTATTTTAAACAGAAAACCGTACTATAAATGCATATTTTTTAGAATAATGAAATATTCTTTTGTACACATGAATGTCATATGTGACTGGGTACTCAAAGAGACCAGGGGAGGGTACTGTCTATCCTGAAGCAAAAATTCCAAGTGGATATGGGTTTTGAAAACAGAACATGGGTCCTCTG
>NW_021617129.1:0-2906 GCF_004785775.1 Grammomys surdaster | reverse complement strand
ACTGATTTCCAAAGTGGTTGCACCATCTTGCAGTCCCACCAACAATGGAGGAGTGTTCCTCTTTCTCCACACCCTCGCCAGCATCTACTATCACCTGAGTTTTTAATCTTAGCCATTCTGACTGGTGTGAGATGGAATCTCAGGGTTGTTTTGATTTGCATTTCCCTGACGACTAAGGATGCCGAGCATTTCTTTAGGTGCTTCTCGGCCATTCGAGTTTCTTCTGTTGAAAATTCTTTGTTAAGCTCTATACCCCATTTTTTAATAGGGTAATTTGGTTGTCTGGAGTCTAATTTCTTGAGTTCTTTGTATATATTGGATATTAGCCCTCTATCAGATGAAGGATTGGTAAAGATCTTTTCCCAATTTGTTGGTTGTCGTTTTGTCCTATTGATAGTGTCCTTTGCCTTACAGAAACTTTGCAATTTTATGAAGTCCCATTTGTCAATTCTCGATCTTAGAGCATATGCCATTGGAGTTCTGTTCAGGAACTTTTCCCCTGTGCCCAAGTATTCGAGGCTTTTCCCCACCTTCTCTTCTATTAGTTTCAGTGTATCTGGTTTTATGTGGAGGTCCTTTATCCACATAGACTTGAGCTTTGTACAAGGGGATAAGAATGGATCAATTTTCATTCTTCTACATGTTGTCTTCCAGTTGAACCAGCACCATTTGTTGAAAATGCTGTCCTTTTTCCACTGGACAGTTTTAGCTCCTTTGTCAAAGATCAAGTGACCATAGGAGTGTGGGTTCATTTCTGGGTCTTCAATTCTATTCCATTGATCTTCCTGCCTGTCTCTGTACCAATACCAGGTAGTTTTTATCACTATTGCTCTGTAGTACAGCTTGAGGTCAGGGATGGTAATTCCTCCAGAAGTTCTTTTATTGTTGAGAATAGTTTTCGCTATCCTGGGTTTTTTGTTATTCCATATGAATTTGAGAATTTCCTTTTCTAACTCTGTGAAGAATTGAGTTGGGATTTTAATGGGGATTGCATTGAATCTGTAGATTGCTTTTGGCAAGATGGCCATTTTTATTATATTAATCCTGCCAATCCATGAGCATGGGAGATCTTTCCATCTTCTGAGATCTTCTTCAATTTCTTTCTTCAGAGACTTGAAGTTCTTGTCATACAGGTCTTTCACTTGCTTGGTTAGATTCACACCAAGGTATTTTATATTATTTGCAACTATTGTGAAGGGTGTCATTTCCCTAATTTCTTTTTCAGTCTGTTTATCTTTCATGTAGAGGAAGGCTACTGATTTGTTTGAGTTGATTTTATAACCAGCCACTTTGCTGAAGTTGTTTATCAGGTTTAGGAGTTCTCTGGTGGAAGTTTGGGGGTCACTTAAGTATACTATCATATCATCTGCAAATAGCGATATTTTGACTTCTTCCTTTCCTATTTGTATCCCTTTGACTTCTTTTTGCTGTCTAATTGCTCTGGCTAAGACTTCCAGTACTATATTGAATAGGTAGGGGGAGAGTGGGCAACCTTGTCTAGTCCCTGATCTTAGTGGGATTGCTTCAAGTTTCTCTCCATTTAGCTTGATGTTGGCTACTGGTTTGCTGTAAATTGCTTTTACTATGTTTAGGTAGGGGCCTTGAATTCCTGATCTTTCCAAGACTTTTATCATGAAGGGATGTTGAATTTTGTCAAATGCTTTCTCAGCATCTAGTGAGATGATCATGTGGTTTTTTTCTTTAAGTTTGTTTATATAGTGGATTACATTGATGGATTTCCGAATATTGAACCATCCCTGCATTCCTGGGATAAAACCTACTTGATCATGATGGATGATTGTTTTGATGTGGTCTTGGATTCGGTTTGCTAGAATTTTATTGAGTATTTTTGCATCGATGTTCATAAGGGAGATTGGTCTGAAGTTCTCTTTCTTTGTCGGGTCCTTGTGGGGTTTGGGTATGAGTGTAATTGTAGCTTCATAGAACGAATTGGGTAGTGTTCCTTCTGTCTCTATTTTGTGGAATAGTTTGAAGAGAATTGGTATTAGGTCTTCCTTGAAGGTCTGATAGAATTCAGCACTAAAACCATCTGGTCCTGGGCTTTTTTTAGTGGGGAGGCTTTTGATGACTGCTGCTATTTCCTGAGGGGTTATGGGACTATTTAGATGGTTTATCTGCTCCTGGTTTAACTTCGGTACCTGGTATCTGTCTAGGAAATTGTCCATTTCATCCAGGTTTTCCAGTTTTGTTGAGTATAGGCCTTTGTAGTAGGATCTGATGATTTTTTGAATTTCTTCAGTTTCTGTTGTTATGTCTCCCTTTTCAGTTCTGATTTTATTAATTTGGATACTGTCTCTGTGCCCTCTGGTTAATCTGGCTAAGGGTTTATCTATCTTGTTGATTTTCTCAAAGAACCAACTCCTGGTTTTATTGATATTTTATATTGTTCTTTCTGTTTCTATTTGGTTGATTTCAGCCCTGAGTTTGATTATTTCCTGCCTTCTACTCCTCCTGGGTGTATTTGCTTCTTTTTGTTCTAGAGCTTTTAGTTGTGCAGTCAACTTGTTAGTGTGTGCTCTTTCCAGTTTCTTTTTGTAGGCACTTAGAGCTATGAGCTTTCCTCTTAGCACTGCCTTCATGGAGTCCCACAAGTTTTGGTATGATGTGTCCTCATTTTCATTGAATTCTAAAAAGTCTTTTATTTCTTTCTTTATTTCTTCCTTGACCAAGTCATCATTGAGTAGAGAGTTGTTCAGTTTCCATGTGTACGTGGGTTTTCCATTGTTTTTGTCATTATTAAATACCAGTCTTAGTCCGTGGTGATCTGATAAGATGCAAGGGATTATTTCAATCTTTTTGTATCTGTAGAGGCTTGTTTTGTGACCAATTATATGGTCTATTTTGGAGAAGGTACCATGAGGTGCTGAGAAAAAGGTATATTCTTT